>NC_091252.1:32744827-33047586 GCF_042477335.2 Ovis canadensis | reverse complement strand
GAATGAAAATGAAAACACAACAACCTAAAACCTGTGGGACACTGTAAATGCAGTGCTAAGGGGAAAGTTCATAGCAATACAGGCATACCTCAAGAAACAAGAAAAAGGTCAAATAAATAACCTAACTCTACACCTAAAGCAACTAGAAAAGGAAGAAATGGAGAACCCCAGGGTTAATAGAAGGAAAGAAATCCTAAAAATTAGGGCAGAAATAAATGCAAAAGAAACAAATGAGACCATAGCAAAAATCAACAAAGCCAAAAGCTGGTTCTTTGAAAGGATAAATAAAATTGACAAACCATTAGCCAGACTCATCAAGAAACAAAGGGAGAAAAATCAAATCAATAAACTTGAAATGAAAATGAAGAGATCACAACAGACAACACAGAAACACAAAGGAGCATAAAGAGACTACTATCAGCAATTATATGCCAATAAAATGGACAACATGGAAGGAATGGACAAATTCTTAGAAAAGAACAACTTCCTAAACTGAACCAGGAAGAAATAGAAAATCTTAACAGACCCATCACAAGCACAGAAATTGAAACTGTAATCAGAAATCTTCCAGCAAACAAAAGCCCAGGTCCAGATGGCTTCACAGCTGAATTCTACCAAAAATTTCGAGAAGAGCTAACACCTATCCTACTCAAACTCTTCCAGAAAATTGCAGAGGAAGGTAAACTTCCAAACTCATTCTATGAGGCCACCATCACCCTAATACCAAAACCTGACAAAGATGCCACACAAAAAGAAAACTATAGGCCAATATCACTGATGAACATAGATGCAAAAATCCTCAACAAAATTCTAGCAATCAGAATCCAACAACACATTAAAAAGACCATACACTATGATCAAGTGGGCTCTATCCCAGGGATGCAAGGATTCTTCAATATCCGCAAATCAATCAATGTAATTCACCACATTAACAAATTGAAAAATAAAAGTCATATAATTATCTCAATAGATGCAGAGAAAGCATTTGACAAAATTCAACATCCATTTATGATAAAAACTCTCCAGAAAGCAGGAATAGAAGGAACATACCTCAACATAATAAAAGCTATCTATGACAAACCCACAGCAAACATTATCCTCAATGGTGAAAAATCAAAAGCATTTCCCCTAAAATCAGGAACAAGACAAGGGTGCCCACTTTCACCACTACTATTCAACATAGTTTTGGAAGTTTTGGCCACAGCAATCAGAGCAGAAAAAGAAATAAAAGGAATCCAAATTGGAAAAGAAGAAGTAAAACTCTCACTGTTTGCAGATGACATGATCCTCTACATGGAAAACCCTAAAGACTCCACCAGAAAATTACTAGAGCTAATCAATGACTATAGTAAAGTGGCAGGATATAAAATCAACACACAGAAATCCCTTGCATTCCTATACACTAATAATGAGAAAATAGAAAAAGAAATTAAGGAAACAATTCCATTCACCATTGCAACGAAAAGAATAAAATACTTAGGAATATATCTACCTAAAGAAACTAAAGACCTATATATAGAAAACTATAAAACACTGGTGAAAGAAATCAAAGAGGACACTAATAGATGGAGAAATATACCATGTTCATGGATCAGAAGAATCAATATAGTGAAAATGAGTATACTACCCAAAGCAATCTACAGATTCAATGCAATCCCTATCAAGCTACCAGCGGTATTTTTCACAGACCTAGAACAAATAATTTCAAGATTTGTAGGGAAATACAAAAAACCTCGAATAGCCAAAGCAATCTTGAGAAAGAAGAATGGAACTGGAGGAATCAACCTGCCTGACTTCAGGCTCTACTACAAAGCCACAGTTATCAAGACAGTGTGGTACTGGCACAAAGACAGAAATAAAGATCAATGGAACAAAATAGAAAGCCAAGAGATAAATCCACATACCTATGAACACCTTATCTTCAACAAAGGAGGCAAAAATATACAATGGATTAAAGACAATCTCTTTAACAAGTGGTGCTGGGAAAACTGGTCAACCACTTGTAAAAGAATGAAACTAGAACACTTTCTAACACCATACACAGAAATAAACTCAAAATGGATTAAAGATCTAAACATAAGACCAGAAACTATACAACTCCTAGAGGAGAACATAGGCAAAACACTCTCCGACGTAAATCACAGCAGGATCCTCCTTTGTCCACCTCCCAGAATACTGGAAATAAAAGCAAAAATAAACAAATGGGACCTAATTAAACTTAAAAGCTTCTGCACAACAAAGGAAACTATAAGCAAAGTGAAAAGACAGCCTTCAGAATGGGAGAAAATAATAGCAAATGAAGCAACTGACAAACAACTAACCTCAAAAATATACAACCAACTCCTGCAGCTCAATTCCAGAAAAATAAATGACCCAATCAAAAAATGGGCCAAAGAACTAAATAGACATTTCTCCAAAGAAGACATACAGATGGCTATCAAACACATGAAAAGATGCTCAACATCACTCATTATCAGAGAAATGCAAATCAAGACCACAATTAGGTACCATTTCACACCAGTCAGAATGGCTGTGATCCAAAAAAAAAAAAAAAAAAAAAGAAAGAATGGCTGTGATCCAAAAGTCTACAAGCAATAAATGCTGGAGAGGGTGTGGAGAAAAGAGAACCCTCTTACACTGTTGGTGGGAATGCAAACTAGTACAGCCACTATTGAGAACAGTGTGGAGATTCCTTAAAAAACTGGAAATTGGGCTGCCTTATGACCCAGCAATCTCACTGCTGGGCATACACACTGAGGAAACCAGAAATGAAAGAGACACGTGTACCCCAATATTCATCACAGCACTGTTTATAATAGCCAGGACATGGAAGCAACCTAGATGTCCATCAGCAGATGAATGGATAAGAAAGCCGTGGTACATATACACAATGGAGTATTACTCAGCCATTAAAAAGAATACATTTGAATCAGTTCTAATGAGGTGGATGAAACTGGAGCCAGTTATACAGAGTGAAGTAAGCCAGAAAGAAAAACATCAATACAGTATACTAATGCATATATATGGAACTTAGAAAGATGGTAATGATAACCCTGTATGCGAGACAGCAAAAGAGGCACAGATATATAGAACAGTCTTTTGGACTCTGTGGGAGAGGGAGAGGGTGGGATGATTTGGGAGAATGGCCTTGAAACATGTATAATATCATATAAGAAACGAATCACCAGTCTAGGTTTGATGCAGGATACCGGATGCTTGGGGCTGGTGCACTGGGATGACCCAGAGGGATGGTATGAGGAGGAAGGTGGGAGGGGGGTTCAGGATTGGGAACATGGGTACACCCGTGGCGGATTCATGTTGATGTACGGCAAAACCAATACAATATTGTAAAGTAAAAAGATAAAATAAAATAAAATCTGTAAAAAAAATAAAAATAAAATCAAAAAAAAAAAAACCCTAGGAATAAAACCACCACATGACTCAGCAATCCCACTCCTAGGCATATACCCTGAGGAAACCAAAATTGAAAAAGACACACGTATCCCATTGTTTATTGCAGCACTATTCACAATAGCTAGAACATGGAAGCAACCTAGGTGTCTATCAACAGATGAATGGACAAAGAAGTTGTGGTCCATGGACACAGTGGAATATTACTCAACCATAAAAAGGAACACCTTTGAGTCAGTTCTAATGAGGTGGATGAACCTAGAGCCTATTTTACAGAGTGGAGTAAGTCAGAAAGAGAAAGATAAATATTGTATTTACTTATAGGGCAGCAATGGAGAAACAGCCATAGAGAATAGACTTATGGACATGGGGAGAGGGGAGGTAGGGTGAGATGTATGGAAAGAGTAACATGGAAACTTACATTACCATATGTAAAATAGATAGCCAATGGGAATTTGCTGTATGGCTAAGGAAACTCAAACAGGGGGCTGTATCAACCCAGAGGGGTGGGATGGAGAGGGAGATGGGAGGGAAGTTCAAAAGGGAGGGGATATATGTATACCTACGGCTGATTCATTGTTGAGGTTTGACAGAAAACAAAATTCTGTAAAGCAATTATCCTTCAAAAAAAATTAACTAATTTTAAAAAATGTACAACATCTCCTATTAACAACATCATTCACCACAGTCGTATATTTGTTACTGTCCATGAATTTACATAAATGCAGTATCACCACCCAAAGTCCACAGTTTATATTTGGGTTAACCCTTGGTATTTACAGTCTACGAACTGGGACAAATGTTTTGTGACATGTGTGCCTATCAATGTAATGTCATACCAAGAAGTTTCACTGCCCTGCCAATTCTCTATGCTCTGCCTATTCATACCTCCCTCTTGTTCTATTCCTTGGCAACAACTACTGATCTTTTTCCATCATTTTAGTTTTGCCTTTTCCAAATTTATCACTGGAATCATAGAACACGTTCATAGCCATTTTCAGTTTTACTTCTTTCACTTAGTGCTATAGATTTAAGGTTGTTCCATATCTTTTCGTGGCTGAATAGCTTATTCCTCTTTAGTGCTGAATAGTGTTTCATTGACTAGGTATCTATTCACCTATTGAAGGATATCTTGGTTGCTTCCAAGTTCAGGCAATTATGAATAAAGCTTCTATAAATATATGTGTGCAGGCTTTTATGTAGACATAAATTGAAGAAACTCCTTTAAGTAAACACCAAGCTGGATAATTGCTGGATAATAAGGTAAGGGCATTTTTAGTTTTATAGAAAACTGCTAAAATAAGTCTTCCAAATTGCTGGAATATTTGGCATTCACACCAGCAATGAATCAGAGTTCCTGTTGCTCCGCATCCTCACCAGCATTTGGTGTTGTTAGGGTTCTGGAATCGGGCCAGTCTGGTAGGTTTGCAGTGGTATCTCTTTGTTTTTTTAATTTACATTTCCCTGATGACATATGATACGGGACATCTTGTTTCCTATAACTACACACTTAATTCATAAGTTTAACCTAGGAAAGGAAAACAGGAAAAGAATTCCAAGAAAAGACTGACACAAAGAAAACATCAAAACTCTTCTCCTGTTCTTGGAACTCCCTCTATAATTTCAAAAACAACTTGAATCACAAAGAAGTTGGCTATATTACACAAAGATTACTGCAGCAATGTATTTAAATGACTGTGGATTTCACTCATAATTTGAAAGACACTAAAATATAGACACATGAGCAATAAACAGCATATGTACCAAGGTACCCTAATGAGGACCAAGAGAAACATTATGGAAATCTGTAGACAAAATTCTAGAATGGATGAATATTAATATAACATTTGAATAATAATGGCCTAATAATGGAATGAACATATAACAGTCATATTTGTACCATGCTAATTTAAATACTTCAAAGGATTATAATTTTTATTGCAATGAGGTGTAGCATTTTAGGCTTAGAAATTCTTTAAACAATTAATCAGCCATCAAGAGGGGTTCTGTTAAACAAAAGGTGGTGCTTAGAAGAAATTATTTTATTATCATCCTTTTGTTTCCATTATTAACATGTAACTCTGCTTTGGCATAAATATGTTCTTGAATTCTCTTTAAGATTTATCTCTAAATATCACAAATCACAGACCAAAGAAATCAGCATCTTTTCTTTGTTCAGCACAGTGACTATATTTCATAACAGCCAAGCAGCATGCAATTCAAATGTAAAGAAGACAAACACAGTCACGTTTTAGAATTTAAAAAGCTTATACCAAAGTTACCTCTTTCCACTTTAACAAAGAATAATTCTGAAGTAACAGAGGAAAATGACTTTCAATTAAGCCTAAAGCATATACAAATCAAGTCTAATTAGTCCAGTCCTCTAAATATGATCTGCAATTATGAGATAAATCTACCCACAGAGATTTATTAAGCCTTATCATTTTTGAACTGAAACTTCAATGAGCCTGCCTTTAGCTGCACCCTGCAGTGACTGGCAAGGTTTGCCTAATCCTTCTGGTTCCACAGGTGCACTTTCCAAACAAAATTCTCTAAGAAAATGATTTTGTGTCATTATTGCTGCTAGAACTAGATTTTGTCAGCTAGCCCCCTTTTTGTTTTCCTGTCCTTTATGTATGCCCTTATGTTTTCCTACCAATGACAACTGGAAATAAACAATGGTGGCTCTATTGTATTGCACAGAGGCAGGAGTTTACTGCTTCTGACATCCATTTAATCAATCAACAAAAGTTGAGTTTGTGCATTAGCACAGAATAGTCACACAGAGATGGGCACAGGTAGCAGAAGTGTGGTTCTGAGTGTACCTAGTATGCTGCATTTGTGATTACACTGGTCCCAGGATGGCAAAGATCATGAAAAGAAGCATCAACCTGAAGTAATATGCTGCCCTGAGAAACAATCTTGAGAAAGACTGTCACATGCTCATGATAAAAAGTATCGTGGGCAGTTTACCTTGTCCCCAATGTTCCTAAAACAGTACCAAATGCTTTGTTCATATTTGCTCTCATTGGCCAGGGAATGGTTTCCTTGACTTTTAACAATGTTGCCAAGACAGGAGGTTGAGCAAACTGTAGGAGAAGATGGTGAAGGACAGGGAAGACTGATGTGCTGCAGTCCATGGGGTCCCAAAAAGTCAGATATGATTGAGTGAATGAACAACAGAAACCTAGACAAAGGATCTTTCTTTACTTAATACTGGGATTCTTCTGTTAATAAAGTCATTGAGTTGTATCTTGCTAATATTGCAAATAATGCTTTTTCCTCCTAGCAGATAAAAATGATTTTCCTGGTTCATTTTTAACAAGACACATTCTTTCAGTTGTTTTGTTGGCTGCCATGATGAGACTGTTCAGATACATTACTGTGTCATTCTTTTTCTTGTGAAATGCTTGCCAGCTCACCAGAAGACATTAACAGTCAAAGCCAATTTAGGTAGTCCATGATACTGATCATGTGGTAACCTTGATTTCATTCATAATATAAAACTAAAACTGACCACTCATAAGTAAATAAGTTGTTAGGTTTAGAATGTGTAATCAATAGCAGCACTAACTACTAATTAGCTGAGACGTCACTTGATAAGGATGTTTCCTACCTTCAGCAAAGGCTCACACATTTACGTTTGTATGTGCTAGTATTTCTGTTAACACCACTCGAGTGGACTTCTCATCTCCTCTGTTACATTATAAGTTTTATCTGGATAGGAATCTGGCGTTTGGTTTTTAGGCAAGTAATATAGCATTAGTGCATAATACACCCAGATTTCAGTAAATCTAGTTGTAGGTAGTGATGATGACTTTGACAAAGATAATACTAAAGGCTTGCAGGCTAGCATTTAATATTTCTCTGTCATTATCTGGCTACATGTTTTATCAAAAATTTCTGTATTTCTTATACACTTAGATGATTATAACCTAGGAGAATAGGTATAAATTCCGTTCATATTGTCTCCTCCTCTGCCAAAGTTGTATCAGTTTTAAAATGTTCCCATTTTTATAACTATGTTTTGCTCTAACATAATTTTTCTAAAGACTCAAAATTAGGTCACACAAGGGAGTATAGCCTAAAAAATTATCTCAAAGAGATAACAGCAGGTGGTGTTGACTGAAATACAACCAAATAGAAAATCAAAGAAATGTGGTGTTTGTGGAGATGGTTGAATGGCATCACTGATTCAACGGACATGAATTTGGGCAAACTTCAGAAGATGGTGAGGGACAGGGAGGCCCAGCATGCTTCAGTCCATGGGGTTACAAAGAGTCAGACATGACTTAGGGACTGAAGAACAACAACTGGGTCAAATAGTGTCTCCCTAATATTTACAGCTATCCAGAACCTTAAATGTGATTTCATTTGAAAGTAGGAGTCTTTGCAGATATAATTACTTGAGAGGCAGTCATATTTGATTAGAAAAGGCCCTAATTGAATGACTCATGTCTTTATAAGTAAACAGAGACACACAGGGAGAACACCAAGTGATGATGCAGATGAAAATCGGAGCAATGTGCCTCCCAGCCAGGGAATGCTGAGGACTGCTGGTGATGAGCAGAAACCGGGAAGAGACAGGAAGGATCCTCATAAAAGCTTCAGGGAGTGCATGGCTCTGCCAACATTCTGATTTCAAATTTCTACCTTCCCTGGTTTGAGAGAATAAATTTCTGGTTTTAGCTATCCCATGTGTTACAATTTGTTACAGGAGCCTTAGGAAACTAATACAATTTCTATAATATATACATATATTTGTCCCATGTAATTCTAAAATAGGTTTGAAGGAACTGGCAATAAAATCACATATCAAATAAAATTATTGAACAAGTCAATTAGGTGTTAGAATTGCAATTTTGTAGTTGGATGGAAGACTGGAGAGCATTACATTCAGGTAAAGTTATATTCTGAATACAAATACACTGGCTAGCAACACTGGACTGTAAGCTTTTTTCCTACTCTTTTCAGTAACAAGAAACAAAAAACCAATCAAGCAAAAAAAAAAAAACCCACTGAAGTATAAAGTAAAAGAGAGAAAGTATGTTTGCATAAAACATGGGCAACATAGATATGTTTCATTGTCAGATGACAAGACATATCTACCTTTGTCTGGAAAGGCTGGATTTTTCTTGACAATAAATTTTAAAAGAAATCCATTTAGCATAAGGACAAGCAACCAATATACTTTGATGGTTCCTATAACTGTATAGGACAGAATAATCATTGGTGTTCATGGACACAACCCTGAGTCATCAAGAAAAGCTTCTATTCAACATATTCTGTTTCATAAAGCAGGGCTATCTAACACATTTTTAAAGTGAATATAAGTGAGCCCGAAAGAGATGACTGACAGTTTTAGTCATGCCTCGTGTCAGTGGGAAAAGAATTGGCAATATGACAGAGGGTGGTCAATGGGGTAAGGAGGGGCAGTTTGACAGCTGGGAGGAGAGAGGTGGTAGGGGGCTTCAGATAGATGGAGAAAGGAGAGTGGTGAGGGAGACAGAGACTCTTTCTGCAGAAAAAAATAAAATAAAATGTTGTAGAGGAGAGAAAGACGGAGCAGAGGAAGGGTGGAGGAATAACAAGATAGAGAAGTTTTATTCATTTCCCAGTTGTCACCAAGTGTGTAAGCAGTATCACTATCTGCCACTCACTGAGCATTTTCTATGTGTCAGTCGTGAGCTAAGCCTTTTAGATACATTATCTCTTAAATCTTCAAAACAAGCCAGAGAAGTGAACACCATTATGCCCATTTTATACAGGTCAGGAAACTTTCCAAAACCACATAACTAGTAAATGGTGGGGACAATATTGGAGGCCAGGCTTCACTGAGCATGAAGCTCATATCTTAACCATTTCCTTCTAAAGTCAGTGAATTTCAGAGTAACTCAGGGAGTCAAGCAAACAGCTGTGAATGCCAGAGAGATGATATACTTACCTGTATCTTGAAAGGTTATATTTGTAACTGAATCTTTATGGAAAACTACAGAGGTAGAAAGGTAAAGAAAAACCTTTAGAAAGTTGAATTAGATAAACATCTTGCTAATTCATCCTTGGAAGAAGTGACAGGTATATTAATGAATGAGATTTTAGTGACATGGGGTAATTATGATTTCCAAATACCATTTATTGAATTATTCTAATATTACATCAGTTTGATGTTACTTTCTATTAACTGTTTTCCCCCAAATTCTGGTGGTTAGTACTTTTTTTTTTTTTTGAACAGGTCATATTTGTTTTTTATTTTGCTTTTTTTTTTTTTTTTTGGCAAATGTCTGACGAAAGATCTGAGGTAGAACAATTATCTTGCACTAAGCATCAGCTAAGAGTCCTGAGAAGTTGGAGCCTGTATCTCATACTAGGAACTTTAAAATATGCCTACAGTAACAAGTATCAACCATCGTAGAACACTACCATGTGCCACCAGGGCTATGTCCCAGGAAATCTGGGCACAGGTGCCCTGACAGCTGTATTAAACATTTTAGAGAGGTTTTTTATTTAAAATGTCTTAAATATGGCTTAATAGGAATAGGTGCCACTTTCTCTCGGAATATTTACTCCCAGATGATAGAAGGTAAGTAGGCTTCACTAAGTAAACTGAGTGAAATTACACTTTTATTGAAATATTTATGAATATATAGTTATACATTTACATCCAGTTCAGTTCAAAGAATAAAGTTGATGTTTTGTTTAAAAGGAAAAACATGCTAAAATAATAAAATGCAAATGATTCTAGTAGATACATTTAAGAAATAAAAAGATCAGTTACATATGATTCAGGTTCTAAAACACTCTGACTAACTGTTACCTCTTTCCATCAAACATATGAAGTTGCTTGATGTATTAAATCTCACATGGTGTGGGAAGTTTAACATGATAGAAATCAGGGGGCAAATGTTGAGGTACCCTAGATTTACCTGTTCAGAAAACAAACACACTTGTAAATCCACACCCTCTTAATAGAGAATTATAGGGCTCAAATTATTTAGTTTTCATGTTTATATTGAATGACTTACCCAGGGAATCACTAAACCCTGACCACACAGCCGAAGAAAACAGTCAGAAAGTTACACATGCAGTGATCTTCACACGTCGCTTAGTGGTGGGCTCACGATGGCATGAAGGACGGTCATTATTTGGCCGGGGGGGAGGGGTTGGATGAGTGGTCCTCCTTGACAGAATGACCTTGTTTAATGCCCTCTGTGCCATTCACTCCTCCATTCTTGATCAGCCAGTTCCATTTATCATTCTAATTAGGCAGCATCTTGCCAGCTCAATCAGCCTCAATTACTTTAGGCCTCATTAGTGACTGACATTCTGTAACAAGTGCATCTTTGAAGGATCAAGGTCAGATAAAGAAGTTGAATACATACGGAACAAGTACAAACATTTCTCTCTACGTGAAGGTTTTAGTTTTGGTATGACACTCATAAGATACTTTAACTTTTTAAAACACAGATTATAGCCCTGCAGTCAAAATATTTTGTTTACATTTAACACCATCTCAATGTTCTCAAAAGTTGACATCAAATTCTCTGGCCAGAGAACTTAAAACAATATTTAAGTTTACAGACAACAGTTATCCATCATCAAAATGAATTCTCCTATGGTAAATTTTGTGTCCTATAAGGTGATTTGGCAAAATAAAAGAAAGAAGAAAAAGTTCCTTTAGAATCAGTGAACAATGGGTGAGATTTTCACCATTTCCATTTACTCAAACTTAGAAAATTATATGTAATATTATGAAATCATTGCATTTGATGAGTTTTAAATAATATCAATACTTGGAAGAGTATTTATGATATGCTATCAAGTAAAAACAATTATAGGTATATAAAATATGGATACATATAGCCAAGTTCTAGACAGTAATATGAAAAAAGGGTTCAACTGGTATAATTACTATCATTTTACTTTGTTTGGTTGTATAAGTTTAATGTTAAGACTTTCTAAGTTTTCTTATTTTTTTAGGTGCAGATCAGTGACACAATATCAAGGTAAGAAATTTCTTGATTGCCTTTTTAGTTTCAAAATCCTGTAAATAATCTGCAATTTGTTTCCTAAACCAGGGGAAAGTTAATGGAACAGAATATGATTTCATTTGATAATCTATAAACAAATCTGTGCCATGTGTCAGGCACCAGTGGTTTGAGTTTATATAAAAGAAAAAAATTTCTCTATCTAGGGGTACACCAATGAAAAGGGAAGACAGATTCATAAATAAGTAATTATCATGAAAAATGATAGATATGACAATATTGAATTTACTGAGGAAGAGACACCTAAATCTGTCCAAGGTGATCATTAAAAAATGAGATTTATGGAAACTTTCAGATACAGAGGTATTTAAAAGATAGAGAGAGAGTGGGGAAAAAACAGGGGAGAGTGGCAGTCCCAGTATGAGAAGGAGATGAGGAGAAAGGGAATGGGGGGATGGGGTAGGGTACTGGGCCAGGTGGAGTGAGGGGTGGGGGAGACCAGGGTGGCTAGCCAGAAACTTGGAACAGCAGCTGGGCAGGAAGGACTTGAGTGGGGACAGGAAAGCCCTATGTCCTGGGCTTTGCCCTTGAGAGTAGACAACCTCATTAATCAGCTGCCGGCATCGAGTACTGAGGTTCTAACCTTTGTTCTTCAAGCTTTCACTGGTCTTCCTTGCTTCATCTACCATTGCTTACTAACCCCTTAGCTGTAGTCTAGGTCTCTGGTTCTGAATTTGGGTCCAGATATTTGATTCGTTCCATATACTTTGAACAAAATACCTCGACTTCAACTCTGGTCTTGATACCCCTGATTCTGCTCCCAGATGGCGGTATACCCACAGTAGAGGCCCCTGAGTTCTTCTATTTCCCTAGATCGCCAGAACCTGTTTTTCAGTCCACAGATATTAGTATGTCCTTATACAAAATTATACCATTCAACGAGGCTGTATATTGTTTCACCGGGTTCAACATCAGTAAGTAAAATCTAAAATATATTCCAACAATGAGTTTAAATAATGTTTAAAAGTGTTGTTATAAATCCACTGTTGCATTCCATAAGATATACCATTCAATATATTTTTTTCAATCATTGTAATTGATTGAATTACATCAATTACATTGTGATTGATTGAATTGATACTTTTTAAGAAAAGAGTCATCAGGAAAACTGTTATGCTTACAGGACAGAAATGATGTATATTGGCAAGTTGATAAATGCAAAGATTTTTTTTCTGAGAATAAAATTCAAATATGAGAATTTGTATAAAGTTTCATATTTTCTATCAAAATAATTAAACATGCTTTCAGGTTTCTTCCAATAAATGAGTCACAATACGTAATGTGTACTCATTATTAGTGGAAAATTATCTTACAGTAAAAATCATTTCACAAGTCTGAACAAATTCCCAGTGAGAAGCTAGACACATCTCAGAGATATGTTATCCTTTTCAACTATCAAACACAGGACATTCAATGTAAGAAAAAATGACTTCAAAGTATTGTTTAGTGACCTGAATAATATTAGCTCAGTCTAATATTTAACCTCCTGTACTTGGAAAATTAAGCAAGAAAATGTGTTTCTAGGTATTCCCTATTTGTTGTCAAACAGATAAGCAGGCTACTTGGCTATATCACAATACTGCAGAAACTAGCATGTTCTTACAGGTAATATACACTTTGTTTTCTTTTTTGATGTTTATTTATCCCTAGCAATCCACGAGTAAAATTGGGTACCAGCAAAAGAGAGGAGGTTTTATTGGCAACCACACTCTTCTACGCTGCCCTCTGCGCTCCTCATTTCCCCTAAATTCTGAATCCGCTCTGGGAATGTATGGCTTTAATTGCAGGCATTGTTTTTCATTTTCAGCAGGACCTATGCAGCTTGGCTACATTTCTCCCAAGTTCTTGCTCACCATTACTCAATCTCCACCCTTTATAATGTGACAGTCATTTTTTCCCTTCTGCCATGAATTGATTAATGTGATATCCACTCTTAAACTGTGCTTCTAAGACCACCTGGAATGTATAACCTAGTAAACATCAGATAAAAGCCTACCATATCGTTCATTTGCAACACTACGTTTGGTCCTGGCTGAGAAAATACACTGGAACAGATCCAGTGGTGTGTATAAATCAATTCTGTTCACACCCCTGAAAAGCTGCCTACTCCTGCCAGCTTGAGCTGTTGGCAGATGGAAGGCTGTGTGTGAAAACTTCTGCAGTTGTTTGCACCATTTCTAAAAAATATAAAGAGAATTATAGCAAAGGATAGTGGAAAACATTTCAGTGTCATGCATTACTGCTCCCGCTAAAACCTTTGATTTTAACAGGGATACATAACAATCTGCCAAACACATTGAGAAGTCTAGATCTACCGCAGGACTTTAATTTTTCTACTTAAACTATTTTCATGTTTAACAGGTTTTAATTTGTTTTAATCTATAGGAAATTCCATAACCCTTTCTGAATATCTCAAAGATTGAGGTGCAGAGAATATGAAGAATTTATGAAGCATGCACAAGCTTAAATACTTGACAGTATGCATACCACTTCACACGTGTTACCTCTAGCAATAGAGAAGAATAGCAGATACCAAATTTCCCCTGAGTTGATTTGGAGCATTTGTATTTTTTTGCTCATATATCTGCCAACACATACTCACATACTTCTCAACAAAGAATTTTTTTTAAAAAAAGGTACTACTATAAATTCAAAGATACCAAGAGCCAATTAGCCAAAAACTACTTTGGTGGACACCAAGGTCCATAATCTTCATGGGTATCTTTAGAGCTTTGAAAGAAGCCTCTAGGTATTACCACTGTTGCTTATATATAGTACTTTTTTCCTCTGATGTAATTTAAGCAGTATTTTACATATTTTTATTCTTGGAAGAACAAGTAAGTCACTATCAACAAAACTAAAATAAATATCTAATGTATATTTGTTCCATAGTTCAGAAATCTACTAAAAATGATCATTCAGAGTGTTGAAGACAAATTACCCCAAATGCAGAGTTGGCACACAAATTTTACCTCCCGGGCCAATTCTCATCAACTTGTTGCATCTCCCTAGAGCAGCAAATGGAGCAGGAATCTCAGGTCTTACCAAGGTTCAGCTGAAAATAGCCTGTCTTGTTACTGATTTCTGACAGTAGCATGGGTGGGACAGCTGTTGGTCTCTCATTTACACATTTTTAAAAGGATACATCTTCACGGACCAAAGTGCAATAAAAGTACAATGAGACTCAAAGACTAAGAAGGAGAGCAAACACAAATTTGAAAATGACATCATGCGCATTTTTTAGTTTTTAAAAATCTGTTAATGACAGCAACAACACAGAAATTAAAGAAAAGTTGGAAAGTAGCCAGAAGACATTTAAGAATATTGGTTGGTAACCTCAGAGTTTACAATAACCTGATTAAGCCCCAGAAATAAAAAGCCTTTGCTCAGTTATAAACACTGTTATGATTAATCAGCTGATACTAAAATCAAATACTTAAATAATCATCTGCTGATTGAAGGCCATGGGAGCTGCCCAAGAATATTTGATTGACTTGCTCTTTGGAGGGAAGCAATATTAAAGGTTACTTTGTAATAATAGCCTATTATAAAGTCAACCAGACAGGAAATAATACCGCTATTATCTAGAGGTACAAGTTCACATTTCTGGATTCTTGAAGCAGAAAGTGACGCAGCAAAGTTTACTTCTAATTTAGATCAAACACTACTCCAATTTTGGAAGCAGTAACAAGAATATTTATCATGGGGAAATTTAGAGTCTTGAGTCACAGACACCAGGGAACTCCCCAATCCGTTCTAAGTGCTATTCTATTTTTTCAGCTCAGAGAACACAGCTGTATTAGGGTTCTTCAGAGAAATAGAACCCATAGGAAAGATACACAGATAGACAGACAGACAGATTTAAAAAAACAAAAAAAAGGAACTGGCCTATGTGATGATAAAGTCTGGAAAGTACAAAATCTGTAGGGTGGGTTGTCAGGCTAAGGATTCAGGAAGTGTCCACATTGCAGTTAAAGTATAAAGGCTTTCTACTGCAGAATTTTCTTCCAGCTTGGGGGAGATCAGTGTTTTTTCTGTTCAACTGATTGGATGAGCCCATTGCATTATGAAGCGCAATCTGCTTTGTCAAAGTCCACCAGTTTAATTGTTGGTTTCATCCAATAATGCCCTCACAAAAACATCCAAAGTAATATTTGACCACATGTCTGGGAACAATGACTCAGACAAGTTGACACATAAAATTAACCATCACAACCCTGCTAACCAAAGAGAGATAAAACAAAGTTCCAAAACCAGTTATTCCTATTACATGAAGGTGGCATGAAAGCTTGGAATGTATCCTCTCCTTTGCTTAAGGAGTCAATTAAATGAATTTCATCAGCTATTTATTGAATTATGAAAGATTGTCATAAAAGTGATCAAAATAGTATTGCCATTCCTCATGCTCTTCTGCAGTGTAATTTTGCTATTTCCCCACAAAGGAGGGGGGCGGTCTAATTTCCTTCTCTTGAGTCTGAGCGGCTTTTGGTGATTCAGTTATAACCCATAGAGTCCAGTGACGGTGAGAGTGCAGGCTTTCTGAAAGCAAGTCAGACAAATGACTAAACTTCTACCTTGATCATTTAGACAGTTACTCTCAGGACTCTTCCTCTTACAGGTGCCATGCTTTGAGAAGCCAAAGGCACAAGGAGACATCAAGTAGAGTCTCAGATCTGAAGTCATAACTAAGCCCATTCCTTGAGTCATCCTATCTCAGATGCAAGAGGCGTGAGTGCAGTAGCCTCTGATGATTTCAACCTCCAGCCACCTCAGTCAGCCACGTGTCACAGTCAAGCCCCTGAACAACATGCAGGAAGGAGAACCCGTCCCCACTACGATCTATCCAAATTCCCAGCCACAGTGTATGTGAGCATAATAAAATGATTGTTGATATTTGCTACTCAGTTTGGAGTAGTAGTTTGTTAAATCACAGAGATAACCAGACTAAAAGTGACTTACTATGTGTAAGCAAATATATACAAAGCATCATGAGGGATAAAAAGCAAAATAAAATTAAAAGTTATTGATGTTCTTCTTTATATATAAAGAAGAAAACAGAAGATATAAAAACAAGATATCTTTTTTTATTTCAAAAAAAGACCAGTTTCTAAGCCTCAGAGTATATTACTCATTATTAAGTGACATGCATAACATCAGTAAAACAGTAATATTTTTAAACATAATACTTTCTTTAAAAAGTAAGCAGAAACACAGTTTGATTTTTAAGACTCTAATCACTGTTTGTGTGCCCTGTCTCTTTGAAGTTCTCTTTTGACATTTTTCTACATTGTATAAAAGTAAACCTAAAAGTGTCAGAGGCAATGACTATCCACCGCTACTATTACCAGAGGAGCAAGTGGGAGGAAAATCAAGGGGGTTTCTTCTTCTTTCCCAATGCCAAGGGAAGTGGGGGAGCAGGAGGCAATCAAGCAGAATATTTCAATAATTCATTTTTCTATTTCATGTCCTTCATCTTCTAATAGAATGGAATCTTTAAAAAAAAATCTGTACAGAGAGCACCTTATATTATAAATCTTGTTTCACTAGGCTGTAAACTCCTATATGACAAGAAGTCTGTCTTTTCTCTCCCCATGTTTTGAATAGTATCTTGTATCCTGACCTCTCAAATATTAAATCAGTCAAGTCTTGGAACAAAGAGTATTCAAAAAATCACTTTCTTTTTAATTTCATAACATACAGGGTCTTTCTGTTTCCCGGTGAAGATAATGAAAGGTCTTAATCATACCACAGGTGCCAACTTTTCATTTTCCTGGCGAGTGCCCTGGTACTAAATCCAAATCAAGCTCTTATTGCAGCAAAGTTAAGTTGCTAGGATGACCAGAGTAGCAGGTCATCTCAGCCATCTTCTCCCATCTCCCACAGAGTGGAAGATTGCTCCATAAACCATGTTCCTTGATGCTTATCCAATCCTAGATTAAGTGATGAAAATCACAGCCTAACAGTCTTTTCTTTATAAATATCTCAAGATTTTCAGTCTAGACTTTCACAGTCTAAAGGACAGCACTCAGAGAACTCTAACTAAAATCTGAGGAGTCAGTAAATTTCAAGTGCAGAGTTGAGAACATATCAAGGAGAATGAAACAGTTTGATCACTCTTAGTTACAGAGACAAACAAGAGAGGGACAACCCTGCCTCTAAGAGAAATGCCTAGATGATTATCAGAACTTTCTCTAAGATTTTAAAGCAACTTTTCTCACAGGCACATAGAAAAGTATCTAATTAGAAGTCTCCTGACCACAAATGAAAAAGAGGGAGATTGTGTGCTTGTGTGTACGTGTGTGTGTGTGTGCACGTATGTGTTCTGTACACACACTTCTATTTACCATGTTTACGAAATATAGAAGAAATTGGAATACAAATATGTATATAATATTCAGAAGAAAAAAATAGGGAGAAAATAAGATACACCACTTAAACTGTATCACCAAGTAACACAGAAAAGTTTAGACAAATGAATTCCATGTACATAATAAAAAAACAAAAAACAAATTCTAAATCTGTAAACCAAGATTGAATGTGTGTGGTATAAGATTGCATCCGAAAATTTTCAGAATTGTAGTTTAAATGTTAATTAATATTTGCTTCAATGGTAACCCACTCCAGTACTCTTGCCTGGAAACTCCAATGGACGGAGGAGCCTGGTAGGCTGCAGTCCATGGGGTCACTGAAGGTCGGACATGACTGAGCGACTTCACTTTCACTTTTCACTTTCATGCATTGGAGAAGGAAATGGCAACCCACTCCAGTGTTCTTGCCTGGAGAATCCCAGGGATGGGGTCGCACAGAGTCGGACACAACTGAAGTGACTTAGCAGCAGCAGCAGCAAAGGGCTTTCCTTGTGGCTCAGCTGGTAAAGAATCTGCCTGCAATGTGGGAGACCTGGGTTTGATCCCTGGGTCGGGAAGATCCCCCGGAGAAGGGAAAAGCTACCCACTCCAGTATTCTGGCCTGGAGAATTCCATGGGGTCTCAAAGAGTCTGTCCATGGGGTCTCAAAGAGTTGGACACGATTGAGTGACTTTCACTTAGAGCTTCCCTGGTGGCTCAGATGGTAAAGCTCTGCCTGCAATGCAGAAGACCCAGGTTCGATTGCTGGGTCAGGAAGATCCCCTGAAGAAGGGAATGGCAGCCGACTCCAGTACTCTTACTTGGAAAATTCCAGGGACAGAGGAGCCTGGTAGGCTACAGTTCATGTGGTCAGAGAGTCGGACACGACTGAGTGACTTTACCTCCTCTTTCTTTCAACAGAAAAGTATTCACATAATACGTATCTGAATAGGCAATGTTGTCTAAATAGTTTTCAGAGTTCATTTATAAATGAAAATCCAGGCCTATCATTCAAAAATTGGGGAAAAAAACTCTTTCCTTTTACCACAGTTTCTCTCCAATATATATGATGTCTCTTACTTATTCATCTTTAAATAAATAAGCAAAATATGCATATATATGTTATAGAATATTTATTTATTTATATATATGTTAATGTCAACTACCCTAGGTCATGGGGATACTTGCAGGTTGATTGCACACCCTACACCAAGTACCTCACACTATAACTATATCTTTCCCCACACCCAGGTCCTGGTCCCGCCCTTGGATGGAAGGTGGCAAAGAATCCATCCTGGCAAGATCTAGGAGTCTGCACATGCTCCTTTTTCATATTTGCTTATAATAAATGCAAAGATATAACTACTTAAAATGTCAAAATAGCGATTGTAGAGCAGCAAACCCTAAGCACAGATTCCTTCTGAGTGTGGGGCCTTGTATGACTATATTGGTTACATGCTCAAGTAACAGACATCTAGAAAACATATCCTTTAAATTTATGTTTTTTTAATGTAGTTTAATACTATACCTTATTAGTTTTAAGATTTAGAACCTTAGAATCTTTTCTCTTTCTTGTAATTTAGAGTATTTTTTTTCTATGATTTTGTTTTTTGTTTCATTTGTATTTGGGAAGATTTTCTCTTCTACAATACAGTTCTATAATATAAAAGTCTATGATGTCTTTTGTAATGGGTCAGCTTGACTAGGATGAATCCAACTTCTCATCCATGTATACTTCTAGTTAAGGTTGGCTGCTGGAGAACTATATGGGAGATCTGGGTGGCACATGTAAGCCAGTAGTCATGTTGGAGCTTATACATGTCAGCCTACAAGTGACTTAAAGCTACAGCATTAGGCCTGAGACAACAGTTGCACAGAAACTGCTTAATCAGCCCCTTCAATTATGTAAGGTCAAATTCCCTACAACAAATCATATGTATTATATGATAATCATCGGTTCAGTTCAGTCACTTAATCATGTCCAACTCTTTGCGACCCCATGAACCATAGCATGCCAGGCCTCCCTGTCCATCACCAACTCCCGGAGTCTACCCAAACCCATGTCCATCGAGTTGGTGATGCCATCCAGCCATCTTATCTTCTGTCGTCCCCTTCTCCTCCTGCCCTCAATCTTTCCCAGCCTCAGGGTCTTTTCAAATGAGTCAGCTCTTCGCATCAAGTGGCCAAAGTATTGGAGTTTCAGCTTCAACATTAGTCCTTCCAGTGAACACTTAGGGCTGATTTCCTTTAGGATGGACTGGTTGGATCTCCTTGCAGTCCAACGGACTCTCAAGAGTCTTCTCCAACACCACAGTTCAAAAGTATCAATTCTTCGGCGCTCAGCTTTCTTTATAGTCCAACTGTCACATCCATACATGACTACTAGAGAAGCCATAGCCTTGACTAGACTGACCTTGTTGGCAAAGTAAATGTCTTTGCTTTTTAATATGTTATCAAGGTTGGTCATAAGATATATATGTAATTTTTGTCCACAAAACCACTTTTGCATATAATTGCATATAATTATAATTGTCTGTATACAAATACACACACATACACACATATATAATTGTAATTTTGTGTGTGTGTGTATTCTGCTTCTCTCACAGAATCCCAACTAATATAAGGAGTTATAACAGAAAACATTTTGTGATTTCCAAACAAAACA
Organism: Ovis canadensis; assembly: GCF_042477335.2. NCBI lineage: Eukaryota > Metazoa > Chordata > Mammalia > Artiodactyla > Bovidae > Ovis > Ovis canadensis. Next base: position 33,027,115 of record NC_091252.1, on the reverse strand, counting down.
AATACATTTCCTAGGAAATGTATGCTTTCTTTATAAATGTTGAGATGACTCTATATAAAATTTGAAAAGTGTCCTATTTCTGGGAGACATTATTTATTTCTCCAATCTTTAAAACCAGATGGCTCTAACTGTCTTACCTGTGTTGGCCTTCTCTAGCCCTGCTCTTCATCTCCACCTCCAAAAATGAAGAACAAATATTTAAAAAGTAGTTGATGCATTTGCATTTTTCTTTTTCTTTCACTTTAACAAACAGACTTCCTTTCAAATTCAAATTTATTTTCAAATGAGAATCTACTTTGTGATTTACAGTGTCTTTCTCCAAACTGTCTAGTCCCTAAGCCCTTCTTTGCAGGAAGCCCAGTGGTCTCATACTCTTAAGACGAGTCCCTAGAACTTTATAGGGCCCCCCACTTCTTTTTCTCTTGATTAATGTGTCTAATTTAAGCATGCATGTTTTTAGTGCTATAAGGCTTCATCTCTGTATGTAAAACAAAAAAAATCTTCATTTTCTAGATCCTTTCAGTCCTGCTTCAACTTTCAAGAATTTTTGCCCCTGAGCTTACTATGATCAAATTGTATGTCGGGTTGCCAGTTTATTTGTATCCTGATATCGTCCACAAAGGCCCTGACATAAAAGTAAGCTAAACATATGTGATAAAAAGATAAGTAGGAACAAATATCAGTCGGTGACTAAAAAATATATATAACTGCAAATGGCCTTGACAAGAGGAGGGAACAACACATTCAACCAGTAAAACTATCCATATTGCTTTACTTAAATACAAAATTTTACTTTCAGCTTCTTACAAAGTGTAAAGTGAAAACAAAGTAGACAATGCAATAATTCTAACTTGAAATGGACATATGGAGAGATATATATGCATATATACATATAAAAATTATGAGTGAAATCAAAACATTCTATAAACAATTGCTCTTGAACTCCCTGAAGTACTAATTTAGGGGACTGATGCATTGAATGCATTTTCAAAAATATAATATATTCAGACGCTATTTCTAGTAGCTTTTTTTCAAAGAGAGTTTAGAGTATAGTATCCAAACACAACCCACTGAAAACAAGGGTTCAAGACATCAAAAGAAGACTATAATTTCCAAGCACTAAATCACTGAGTTTACTGACAAATGTAATATTTGTCCACCAAATAGCAAGTGTGGAAGTATTTTATTCATGAAATTGGTGGAAAAGATATCTTTCATGGTCTGTAAATGCAAGATGGAGATTGCATGCATTTGAAGTTCAACATTTATCACATTTCCACTGTGTCCTAAACACAAATTTGTTCCTAACGTCTACCTTCAAGCAATTCCATCAAATGAACTAATACATGGAGGGCTCTGTTAGTCACCCAACCTGACAGTGAAGTACACCAAAGCGGGTTCATCAGACAAAAATCACAATGAAAGCAATTTTGTCATGATATATCCAAAATTCTTAGAGCCTCAGATTCCTTGAATTTTACTTCTGTTTAAAAATTGAAGTTTAAGTATGTGCATGTTAAAAAAAATATTTTAGATCTCTGAAGAAGAGTTATGATCACATTGAGGTGGCCTCTCACCACTGTAAATCAGATCCATTTCAAATACGTTTTTTTCTGAACATACAACTTAAAATATTTGAAACCTGCAATTATTCCTGAAGATTTCTATTATAAATGTCTGTTTAAAACATACTTGATAGGTGGGAACATTTTCAATATTACACTAAGGCATATCTTTACTTATGCACTCTCATCACATTTTTAGCTCACTGGACTTTTCTGATTTGATGCATGAATTTTGTGCCCCTGCAATGAATACTAAGCAAGAAAGCACTTGCAAATTTCATGTTCAGTCCCTAAAGTGAGTTCTATGGAAGGCACATTTCTGATCATTTGGATCTTTCTCCCTCATTTGTTAATGATAATACATGTTTCACACACGATATACAAGGTTGCTTCCTCTGACATTGGTTTGTCAGACAAAAGCTGAAGATAGAATGTTCTTTGGGAATACCTAAAGAATCCTGACTCATCCTCTGGCACCATTTATAAGAAAAAGACAAATGTGCATTAATGCAGGAAAAGAATTTGCTAAAAATAACTTTAGTCATTCTTAAACTATACTGTCTTAAGCTATACCATCACATTTATCTCTTGAAAATTATTCATCTCTTAATTCTATTACTTTTTTAAAAAGCTTGTGAGTTGATGACACTTACAGAGTAGAAATTGTCTAAAGCATTGCTTTAAATACTTACAGTGTATTTATGAGGACCTAGTACATAATTTTGACTTTATATTCTCAATTTTTATATAACATGCGTGAATAAAATAAGATAACCACTGTTCAATTCAGCTCAGTCGCTCAGTAGTGTCTGATTCTTTGCGACCCCATGAATAGCAGGACGCCAGGCCTCCCTGTCCATCACCAACTCCCAGAGTTCACTGAGACTCATGTCCATCGAGTTCGTGATGCCATCCAGCCATCTCATCCTCTGTCATCCCCTTCTCCTCCTGCCCCCAACCCCTCCCAGCATCAGAGTCTTTTCCAATGAGTCTACTTTTCACGTGAGTTGGCCAAAGTCTGGAGTTTCAACTTTAGCACCATTCCTTCCAAAGATATCCCAGGGCTGATCTCCTTCAGAATGGACTGGTTGGATCTCCTTGCAGTCCAAGGGACTCTCAAGAGTCTTCTCCAACACCACAGTTCAAAAGCATCAATTCAGTGCTCAGCCTTCTTCACAGTCCAACTCTTAGCCTTGACTAGATGGACCTTAGTCGGCAAAGTAATGTCTCTGCTTTTGAATATGCTATCTAGGTTGGTCATAACTTTCCTTCCAAGGAGTAAGTGTCTTTTAATTTCATGGCTGCAGTCACCATCTGCAGTGATTTTGGAGCCCCCAAAATTAAAGTCTGACACTGTTCCCACTGTTTCCCCATCTATTTCCCATGAAGTGATGGGACTGGATGCCATGATCTTCGTTTTCTGAATGTTGAGCTTTAAGCCAACTTTTTCACTCTCCACTTTCACTTTCATCAAGAGGCTTTTTAGTTCCTCTTCACTTTCTGCCATAAGGGTGGTGGCATCTGCATATCTGAGGTTATTGATATTTCTCCCGGCAATCTTGATTCCAGTTTGTTCTTCCTTCAGCCCAGCATTTCTCATGATGTACTCTGCATATAAGTTAAATAAACAGGGTGACAATATATAGCCTTGATGTACTCCTTTTCCTATTTGGAACCAGTCTGTTGTTCCATGTCCAGTTCTAACTGTTGCTTCCTGACCTGCATACAGATTTCTCAAGAGGCAGATCAGGAGATCTGGTATTCCCATCTCTCTCAGAATTTCCCACAGTTTATTGTTATCCACACAGTCAAAGGCTTTGGCATAGTCAATAAAGCAGAAATAGATATTTTTCTGGAACTCTCTTGCTTTTTCCATGATCCAGCGGATGTTGGCAATTTGTTAGGTCATTTAAAAATAAATAGACAGATAAGGCACTTTAGGAAACAACAAAACAATTTTATAATTGCCAAGGAATTTTGAAAGAAATTATCAGTTTCTTATTTTATTATATATTCAATATTTATTAATACTAAGTCCAAATAATATTTTGAGTGACATATTTAAGCATCTAATAACAGATATGTAATATATAAAATAAAGTTCTAGACAAAGAGGACAAAAGCAGGTAGAAGATATAAGTTTTACCTCTCAAGGTGTTTAAATTCTAGTGGCAGAGACAAGAAAATCACACATAACAGGTTATTGAGTATTAGAGAGCAATTAACACGTATCACCAGATGATGGATACAAATTCAAGGTTCCAAGGATTATTACCGTCTAAGTTGGTCAATCCTGATTCAGAGCTAGGCTAAGACCCTTCTTCACTCTGGAAAGTTGCTGATATTTTAAGTAGTCAACCACACGGAGGAGAATTTGAGGGTCAAAATCAAGGAACTATTTTTGTGACTAAACACATCCTACTTCATCACCTTAGTTTTCCCTGTGATTATGTGTGAAGAGGGGGTGGAGAAAGGAGAGAAGGGCTAGATTCTATTTCTTGTTCATTAAATGTAACAGGACAGGATGTTTTAACAGACTTAAAATTTCTTTCCATAGTGAGACATAACACAGTGACTCATAGACAGACAAAACGAAGAACTCTGTTACAACTCCAAAGGAAAGAAGGCTACCACCTAAGACCACAGAGTTTTGTACATGGGATGAGAGCTGGATCTGTAGGGGACAGCTGATATATGGCAAACAAAAAGAGGGAGAGCTAGGTTTGGTGGGTATGGATCAGTAAATTTAAATAATTTCTCAGCTCCAGGGCACAGAGGCTGTCCACAGCTGTCTTATACCAGGGCATGGGGTATCTAGGGTGGTTTACAGAGCCTCCGAGACAAAGGAAGTGGTTGAGGTATAAATGATCTGCTCAAGAAAGAAAACTCACCAGCCTCCAGCCACAGATTTAAAATTGGGTCAAGACTGCATTTTAAGAAAAAATTATATTACAGAGTCACTACACATTTTCTCAACCATGTGTTGAGATATAAGTCAACCTTTGTGGAATAAAGGCTCTATTTCTCCCCTGGTCCTCCTGACTCACAAGGTGCCTTCTGCAGCTTGGCCTCTGTATGTTGGTCTCTGTTCTCGCTGCATCCACAGCTGGAACAGCCCTGCTCTATTTTGGGCACTGTCAAAGCTGGACATCTCAAACCTCTGATGGAGACACCGGCTTGACTCCACTCTCTCCCTTCTCACCACCAAATCCCATTGTAATCCTCACATTGTTGGAAGAGCTACACTGTAGCTGCTCTTGGGCAGTTGCTCTCAAACTTAGCTTCATATTATTACTACCTGGGGAATATCTAAAAATGGTGCTTTGACATTCACCCCAGAAAACAAAATCAGAATCTCTTTGTGAGTGACTGAAAGGCACCATTCAGTTGCTCTGTGGCTTTGCCTGGGCCATGAGTTCATATGGTCCCTATCTTCTTCTAGAGTACATGCTGTAAGGATAGGAAACTTAAGATATATGTTTTCACTTATCTCTTTATGTTAACGATTTTAGGTTTCCATTGTCACTCATACACATCACTTTGGTAATTTACTAATTATCTTTTTGTGTGTAATTCTCCATGCTAAGCATATTTTCTCTTTTAATATTATTTCACAATATAACATAAATTTAAAAAAAGTTCCAAGATAGCCACACCACCATAGCATGTTAAAGAACAGGTGCTCTCTGAACCCAACATGTGGCATAACTGTATATGTAAGCAATGGTGAATTGAATCTATTAAATGTTTTGATCCAGACTCATTTGGCAATGCTCCTATAAACTCAGCCCAAATATCCTGGAGAGTAATGCATGCTAATGAAACCAAAGAGGTGGAGGCTGAATTTAAATAAGCGCTACAAATACTAGATGCTTGTGATTAAACATGCTGAGGTATGCCAGGAAAATTTAAGTCTCACTAATTATCAGATACCAAATGAGGTATCTGTTCAGTTATAGCTTGACTCAGTAAATCCCTTTTTTTAGTACTATACGGAGTTCAATAGTTTTGAAAATAGATCTGTTTGGACCCTAATAATTAATTCAGTATTGTGTTGAATACACTTCCATTTGTTTCTATATTCAGTAAAAAAAAAAAAAAGAAAGAAAGAAAAAAGAAAACATCTGTTGTTTAATAAAGTTGTACTATGTGTGTTTTTTTAAGTTTGCCTCTATGATAGTCTTTCTTTCTAAATTAATCATAGAAGTGGCAACTTGCAAATAAATTATCTGAGAAAAAAGGTTCTTTAACATGGCTCTATCCAGAGGAAGACTAAGTCACTGTAAAACTTTCTGAAAGATCTCCTTATATGGAAGGTGTAATGATTTTTTAAGGATCACAGAGGGGATCAAGGGACTTTGGAACTAAGGGCAATGTATGACAGGAAGAGAGAATGACCAGAGTTAGAAGATCTTATTTCCTGGACAGATCCATTAAGTTAGGTTGTGAACTTTCCAAATGCATTACACCCTTGGTGTTGGAAGAGCACCAAAGGTTTTCCATGCTACAGTCCTGCCTCATAACCCTTACAAAGCTGGAATCAAGAGTCTGCATCCCATCACTGTTTTCTCTCTAATCATGCCACTGTTATTTCACTTACAGCAGGAATAGTTTCATGGAAATGTACATATTTCAAAGGTCATACTGATAAATGATACTAACCAAATCAATGCATTTAACCAACAGGTAGATATTCATCACCTACGGTACAGAAATCACCATGCTAAGGACAAAGGATTATTTTTTATAATTGACCTAGTCCTTGACTTCAAGGTGCTTATAACTAGTAAGAGGAAAGCAACTATAGAAAAATAATGCATTATAAACTTTTTAATAAGGAATATGTGTATATATACTCATATACGTACATACATATATACAAATAATTGTACTTTCATATATGTGTGTATAGAATAGGATTTCAGAAGGAAAGGAAAATTACATCCTCCCAATAGTGAATGAATTAGTGATCCAGATGTCATTTTTATTTAATCATTCAAGTAAAATGATAAACTATCTTCTATCCTCCAGGTTTTATTTTACTGGAAAACAAACCAAAACCAGAGTTTCCAGTAACTGTAGCACAATGCATGTGTTGGTTATCACTATGGTCCTCAACAAAAACTACCTTCTGATAAGTAGTTCCAGCTGTCAATCATTGAGTCAGTGACTGTGGATTGCTGGAACCAAAGCAGGTTCCACAACCAGAGCAACCATCTGAGATGTGAATTTCAGGGCAAAGCCTTTTTCCATATAGCTTCAGATGCCATTATCCCAGTTCAGGTGGTTAGATATCAGATGCAAATTCTAGATTCTGCAAAACATTAAATTCTTAAGGTCTAAGAAATGCTTCCTAAGTGAAGTTCTCCACATATCTGTAGTATTCCATGACTGAATAAAAGCATTATCTTCTTGTGTACAGATCACTCTTTGTACTTTGGAAAATAGAAGTGCTATGTCTCCCTATGTGCCCAAAATGTTATTATAAGTGAAAAATAGTGTGGCTGGATGGTTAGCAAAGTTAATGACCTTGATCAAAAAGTCCATCATGAAATAAACCCTCTCAGTCTTTAAAATGGTCACATTTTAAATAAAAAATTATATGATCACCCCAACATAAGTGACTCATATCTCAAACTACCAAAAAAAATATTGTATAATATTTGTACTTTCTGGTGCTTAATCCTATCTAACAGCATGCTCTACTGAACATATTCCTAAAGGATTACCTAGGTTTGTTGATTACTTCTCATGTGTTTATCATGGTGGAAAAGCATAAACAAGAAACCTAATTAATCAGCAGCTTTCTATGAAGCATTGTTTTATTAGCATACTGAGATATAACAAGGGTTCCCTACTTCAGTTTATTGTACAATTATATATTTCTTCCCACTGAGTTGTTAAAATGTGTTTCAAGGCATATTCTGGTCTTTTAAATATGTAGCTTAGATATGCCTGCATGCTCATTCACTCAGTCATGTCTAACTCTTTGGGATCTCATGGACTGTAGCCTGCCAGGCTCCTCTGTCCATGGAATTTTCCAGGCAAGAGTACTGGAGAGGATTGCCATTTTCCTACTCCAGGGGATCTTTCTGACCCAGGGATTGAATCTGCATCTCTTGCCTCTCCTGCACTGGCAGGCAGATTCTTTACCATTGTGCCATCTGGGAAACTCCAATTTAGATATACTTTCAACAAACATCAGTAAACACTCACTATATTCCAAGCACGGTACTATTAATAATTAAAAAATACACCATGGTAGCTCCTATATGTATAGTGCTTAGTATATGATGAACAATTTACTAAATAAACATTATATATGTACTAGTTTATTTAATCTTAGTCACAAATTTATAAAGTAGTCATCAGAATTCTGTCCCTTTCCCCTGGGAAAAAACAAAGACAGAGGATTTTACTAAACTATCCCAAGCCAAAGAGTGGTAAAGGTATAAAATAGATAGCTAGTGGGAAGCAGCTGCTATATAATACAGGGAGCCCAGCCTGGCTCTCTGTGATGACCTAGAGGGGTGGGATGGTAGGGAGGGAGACTATGAGGAAATTATATATATATATATATATATATATATATATATATATATATATATATATAGTTATGACCGATTTGTATTGTTGTACAGCAGAAACCAATATAATGTTGTAAATTATCCTCCAGTTAAAAAAAAATTTTTAAAGAGCTGATAAATAGCAAACCTGGGTTTGAAAAAGTTTGACAGCATGCTTAATCACTCAGTCATATCCGAAATCTTTGTAATCCCATGGACTGTAGTCTGCCAGGCTCCTCTGTCCATGGGGATTCTCCAGGTGAGAATACTGGAGTGGGTTGCCATGCCCTCCTTCAGAGGATCTTCATAACCCAGGGATCAAACCCAGGCCACCCACACTGTGGGAGGACTCTACTGTCTGAGCCACCAGAGTAGCCCAAATGAATACTGGAGTGTGTAGCCTATCCTTTCTCCAGGGGATCATCCCAATCCCTTTGGGACGAACTGGGGTCAAACTGGGTTCTCCCACATTGCAGGCGGATTCTTTACCAGCTGAGCTACCAGGGAAGCCTTAGTATTGTCCCCACCATATACATGGCTATAGATTTATTACAAAAGAGACTGAACTATTATAAATAATTCTGAAAACTTTCTCATTGATTGTGAAATATACCGCTGTTAACTGGGGGTTTTGAATTCCTCTGTAACTGTCAGATATGACAAAGGGATCAGAATGCACATGATGATTTTAGTTGGTGGGGTTCTGGTGGCAAGTGTCAGAGGAGGAATGAGGCTAAGAACTCTGAAATATTAAGTGACTACTGTTTTATAGCTCTTAGCTAATACATTTTCAGAAAAACAAGAAGCAAAGAAATAGTTACAGTATTGACCTGTCCAGGTTATACTGCAGAAAGAAAAAAAAATTTAAGGCTTCTTAAAAATTCTAGTACTTTTGAAGTATTTAAATATACGGTTCTATGCAGTAGTGTTATCATAATTTTAAAGCTTGGGTAACAGATAGTGACTGAGAAAAGAAATTATGCAATTAAATGAAAGTAAAATTGTTGATGTGAATAAAGCAACATGGCCCTTTAGAAGTCATTAAATTGTAAATCAATTAACTAAAGATGACTCTCTAGGCATATTTTGTTTGAAAATTTTTTCCAGACCATTCGAAATGGAAAAAAAAAATAACCCTTGAAACATTAAAACTTCAAAGAGCTTTTAATTGATCTGGATGATAGTCTCCTGCACTTTGAAATTCTCTGCACTATAGTTAGACGTTTTCAATTATGCTGACTATTCTCATCCACAGGGGCTCAAGAGTAATACAGACGCAAGGAATAGTTTACGTTTCCAGATGTTGACATATTACATTGAATGGTATTTACCAAGAAGCAAACATCTATTTGCTCATTGTGTTGCCCTTGATTCTTAAGTTTCATTTTCACAAACATCATTTTCTTTTTAGAGTTTGATAGCTGTATGCAGTACACAGAGGTGACAGGAAGATATCCACCCAAAACTTGGATGTGATATTCCTCCCCGAAAGTAAGCTGAAAAGCATCGCTTATCATGGAACCACGAAGTTACCTTAAAACCAGTCCTTCAAGATCTAGCAGTACAACAAATGGATATTTTTAAACTGTTATTTAAAAATACAATATCTTTATTTGAAGAATTACTGTAAATGAAAATAACCTTTTCTCTTTCAATTACATGAGAGGCTGGGCAATGCAGGTTTGGGAAAATGGGTACAGCTTATATCCTCCTCATGACAGAGAAAAACAATTTAAAGTCTGCAGGGCAGTTTAGAAAGAAAGAGGTGAAGAGCAGAAAAGAAGAAGCCAGAGGAAGCAGGAGGTCAGCCCTGCCTAGAGAGAAAGTTCCAAGGAAGAAAATCATGGTAACAGCATGACTGAAAGTAATTCTGGGAGAACTGTGCCTGCTCAGTTGTGTGCGACTCTTCGAGACCTCATGGACTGTAGCTCCTCTGTCCCTGGGATTCTCCAGGCAAGAATACTGGAATGGGTTGCCATTTTCTTTTCCAGGGGATCTTCCCGACCCAGGGATCAAATCCAAGTCTCATGCACGGCAGATGGATTCTTTACCACTGTGACACCCGGGGCAAAGGGAATGCCTAATAGTGATTTCCTCACAGAGTTCTTTATGACATGAAGCAAACATACCACCGTGAAGCCTCCCATAGATCTTCAATGCTTTAGCAAAAATCTAGCATAATTATTGATGTTCTGTGTAAGTAAGAATGTGCACATGTATGTCAAATTATGAAGGACAGATTATCACATCCAAAGAAATGCATGAAGAAGAAGAGAACACTCAGGAAGCAGAAGTACAATGTAGACGAGTCTAAAAGATTCCTCCGGGAATGTACAAAAATCATAGGGAAGGCTATAGACTCCAACACACTCCAGAAATAGAAGTTTAAAGAGCAGTTTTATCTAGATCTCAAGGGGTAGGAATGTTTACCTTACCTCTCTTTTATATTACCACGTTTAAAGAAAAATTCTTTTGATAGGACAGAGAAAGTTTGGAGCAGCAGAAAAAAAGTGTAAGGACAGAAAATTCACAAAGGAAAATAAAGATAGTGTTCATCTAGACACTTTACAGAGAAGAGAGTATCTTGTTAGAACCAAAGCATTCTGTTCCCAATGCCCTTAATGGAGACAGATGGAGTCCACTGCTGTAAACAGATGTTACTAAATAAAGCGAAGTGAAGTCGCTCAGTTGTGTCCGACTCTTTGCGACCCCATGGACTGTAGCCTACCAGGCTCCCCTGTCCATGGGATTTTCCAGGCAATAGCCCTGGAGTGGATTGCTATTTCCTTCTCCACGGGATCTTCCCAACCCAGGGATCGAACCCGGGTCTTCCGCATTGTAGACAGACACTTTACCGTCTGAGCCACCAGACGATAAATATCCTATTTTGCTTTGTTTCATGTTTAGCAAGTAATATTCTGATTGAAATTTGACTTCTTCACTTATTGGTAATAGTACAAGTTAGTAAAAATTATTAAACTGACTAAATTTTATAAACATTTCTATGAGCTTAGTTTATGTGATTCTATCATTGAAAATGGTATATTTTCAAGTCTTAAAGATCACACTTATTGACATGCCATTTGAAAGTCAGCCCCTGGATCCTAGCAAAAAATCTCTTTTGGTATGTAAAGTACAAAACCTCTTAGAAAAAATCAAGTTAGCATCTCATAATGATAACCAATGGTTCTCAACATAGTACTTTTACTTGAATATCTTTGCAACCCATTGCCATATCAATCCAACTAGCTCAATGCATTACAAATAGATTGTGGTTTAGACAAACTAATATAATATAGAGACAGACAGCTACATATTAATATAACATATATATGGGAACATATTTTTAACAGTAAAATTCCATATTTTATAATATCTGTTGAGTCAGTTGAAATAGTGATAATTTTATTTCACTGTATTTGTAACTAACAATATAAGAACTATTCAGAATATGTTCATTTTCTTTCCTTCCTTCATTGTCATCAGTAAATTAAGAATTACTGTTTGCCAGAGTGTTTTATTCTGGGTATATCATGTTGTTTCATGACACCCCCTTTTACTTAAACACCCCCTTTTACTTAGTCTTGATGAGATCAATGTGTTGTGTTAGTTGCTCAATCGTATCTGACTCCGCAACACCATGGACTGTAGCCTCTCAGGCCCCTCCATCCATGGGTCCAGGCCAGAATACTGGAGTTGGTTGCCATTTCCTTCTCCAGGAGTCTTCCTGACCCAGGGACTGAACCCATGTCTCCTTCGTCTCCTGCACTGCAGGCAGATTCTTTACCGACTGGGCCATCGGGGAAGCCAAAGGGGAGGTATATTAGGAATGAGAAAATGATAAAATTAAAAATATTCATAGCTGTAATTAATATTTAGAGTTTATGATGACAGAGAAAATGCAATTAAGTGAGGTAAAAATGTAGTGTCTGTTATCTCAACCAAGGTGGGAGTTGGTAGATGATACTATAAATTAGAGGGATGAATCTCAGAGAAGGCAGGACCTTTCCCAGATATCAGAATACAAGGCTGATCCCACCTGTATGCCCCACAGTTAAGGAGTGCTGCAGAACTCGAAAAGCGCAGTGAAGATTTCAGACAATGCTGGCTTTGAATCAGGGATCATTTGCATCAACATTTGCATCGCTTTTCCAGCCCAGAGACTTTAGATGATCTTACCCACTTATTAAAGTTGGATATATTAATGGTCTTACTGGATTGTTTAAGGGTTAATAACATAAAATAAGCCAAATAAGTAGCACAGTGCCTGGAACAGGACAAATGGTCAGTATGTACCAATATGTAACTAGTATTACTATATATTAGAAATATTAACCTTAATTAAAAGGTTCTGATGTCTAGCATTTGGAATTTTTGCATCAAGTAAGGAAGTGAGAAGGAGCATTTTATAAACAGTATGAGAAACACTGCTGATTTAATCAACGGGGTCACACAGAGTCAGACACAACTGAAGCGACTTAGCAGCAGCAGCAGTGGTTCTAGGGCTTCCCAGGCGGCACCAGTGATAACCCACCTGCCAGTGCGGAAATACAGGAAGTGTGGGTTCAGTCCATGGGTCAGGAAGATCCCCGGGAAGAGGGCATGGGAACTCACTCCAACATCTGCCTGGAGAATCCCATGGACAGAGGAGCCTGCCAGGCTACAGTTCTTAGCATGCAGTCCTGAAGTCCTACGTCCTGAAGCACACAGTAGTTCTAGAGAGCCCACCTGAAGCAACTGTGTCAGTAGGGAAGAATTAGGAGTCACTCTTAGAAAAAGAATATTCTGGGAAGAGATACCTTTGGGGGTTTTTATTTTGATTACTGGACAAAGGTAACTGGAATGAGAGACACAGTGGAACTAACAAGGCAAGAACCTGGATGTAGTTCTACATTTCTGTCTTAAAGAATGTCAGGGCTAAAGGCTTTCCTCTTAGGTTTAGGCCTTTTCCATCCTCCATGGGACACTCCTCTAAGGATTGTCCTTCAAGTTGTTCAGGTTGATCTTTTTTTTTTTTTTCCTACACTCTCTACACCAAAATGACTTCATCTGCCCACTGCATTAGTCAGGGTCTTCTGAGAAGCAATACCAAAAAGCATTAAACAAGCAAAGATTTTATAAGGGGAAGTGATAGAGGGTGGGGGTAAGGGGCAGGTCTTCAGAGAGGGAGCATAGGGAGAAGTTATGGAGACCTGGGAGAAAGGATTTAGTGGAAGCTTCCTGGACTGACATGTCATCTAACAAAGTTTTGACAAAGTCCTTAGGAAGTCCTTCAGCCAAAGTTGATCAGCAAAGGAATCCGGCTTTTCCGAAGAGTGGGTCCACCATCTTCTTCTCCCTGCAGTCAGTCTTCAGCAAGGAACCTACGGGCTGAATGTGGCCTCAATCTGGGTGATGAACTTCCAAGTTCAGATACTGGAGGTCTGCAAGATTCATTCAAGGCCTCCACACCAACCTGGCAGAATTAATTCCCAATGGAAATTCCCAACAACAACCTCAATTCGAGTTCCAGGTTAATTTAACTACCTGATTCATACTCCTCTTCAATTCTGCCACAGATCCTCTGACTTCAAGCATCTCAAATTTCCCTGCCTCCTTTGCCAGTGCTTCTACCTCAATCTGTTCTATATCCCCCATATTTAAAAGTACCAAAATGTATCTAGTTAGTTAGAAGCTGAAGTGAAGTGAAGTGAAGTGAAGTGAAGTCGCTCAGTCGTGTCCGACTCTTTGTGACCCCATGGACAGTAGCCTACCAGGCTCCACCGTCCATGGGATTTTCCAGGCAAGAATACTGGAGTGGGTTGCCATTTCCTTCTCCAGGGGATCTTCCCAACCCAGGGATCAAACCCGGGTCTCCTGCATTGTAGACAGACACTTTACCGTCTAAGCCACCAGTTAGAAGCTGAGTCAAGTCCTAAATCTCATGTCCTCAAAGATTTTTCTCCCTCCATCTTCATCAATTTCTTTTAGAATCATCTCTTATCCTAAATCTTTTCCTGTTGATCATCACAACCTTAAATTATTGTAGGACACTAGTATCTCTAACTCTTGCAATAGGCTTTTGACTTGCACTCTTGGCTCCAGATAGCCCCCTTGCAAATATATTTTCCATGCTGTCTCAACTATGTCCCTGGTAAAATTCTGATTTTTATTAGGTTATTTCCTTCCTAAAGTCCCTCAGATAGGCTGTTTTATTCCTTTGGAAAGGACCAGCACTTACATACATGATATATCAGTTGGGGCTCTACTTTCTTTTTATAGCTTTTCCTCTGTAAATACCTATCAGCACCCCCTGGGCTCCAGCAACAGTGAAATCGCTGAACTTAATCTACTGAAAATGTGCTTTATATGCTTCTGTTTCTTTTTAAATATTATTTCTAATGGAATACCCTTCCCCTCCTGCTGGACTGGCTACTTCCTATTATTTTCTTTGAGAACAAAATACAATTATGCATCTCAAAGAAAACTGAAGTATCTGAAATAATTAGGAACATAAGTTTTAGTTAATAATGGTCAAAACAGAACTAAGGTAAAAAGAGAATGGTTTTATTTTAAGGACAGCAGAATGAGAGCAGAAACATTTTTTAATGATGTCTAGTAGTAGGGTGTTAGTTCCTCAGTTGTGTCTGTCTCTGTGACCCCATGGAATATAGCCCACCAGACTCCTCTGTCCATAGAATTCTAATTCTACTGGATTTGGCAGCCATTCCCTTCTCCAGGGGATCTTCCTGACCCAGGCATCGAACTGTGGCCTTCAGCATTGCAGGTGGATTCTTTACCATCTGAGCCACTGGGGAAGTTGTTTATGATGCCTACAGGAATATAAAGATGTGAATTTAATCTAGTTGTTTAAAAGTACAGTGAGAAATTAATGGCATAGTTTGATATATGTGATAATTACCCACTGAAGAAGGGCATGGCCACCCACTCCAGTACTTTTGCCTGGAGAATCCCAGGGACAGAGGAGCCTGGTGGGCTATAGTCCATAGGGTGGCAAAGAGTCGGACATGACTGAAGCAACTTAGCACGCATGCACACATAAGATAATTGCATCCTGACTATATTTTAAAATAATGACGCTTATATTTTCAAGGTAGATGCTACAGTATTTATGAGTGAAGTGATAAGAATCCTGGGGTTTCTACCAAAATAATCCAGAACAAGAGTGGAAATAGTCATAGGGAAGAAAGGAAATGAATAAAGGATAGTTTAAACAGAAAGAGAAGCACATGGAGGTATATTATACTGTCCTCTGTTTTGTGTTTTCTATTTTTCATGACAAAAAGTTATTGTTGTTGTTGTTTTTAAGACACCTGGAAATAGTACTAATAGCATGGTAGAGAAGTAAAAGAGGAAGAAGAACTTAGCATTCAGAAGTTGATGGGTGTCTAGTGTGTAGAGATGGTAAGATATATGTATAAGGTTTGCAAGGCAAAATTAAAAGCCACAAGACACCTCTAAAAGAAGTTACAAAAAAATGAAAGTAAAGTTGGTGAAAGTCTTTATAAAGTATTCTAAGTAAGCGCTAAACAGAACAAAGTAAACAACACAGATACAGACTTCCTTGGTAGTCCAGTGGTTATAAGACTTCATGCTTCCACTGCAGGAGGTATATCTGTTCAATCCCTGGGCAGGGAATTTCCACATGCCGTGTGGTGTGGCCAAGAAAAAAACACAACTCAGATAGCCGTGTATGTGCATGTGTGTGCATGGCTGTGTAACAGTGAAGGGAAGGAAGTGGAAAAGAAACTAAGATGTTACAATGAAAACAATACTAAACGCACGCCATCCATTTTGGAGACCTACAGGAGTTTTTCACGTGTGTATACGCTCAGTGCTTCAGTCGTGCCCTGCTCTTTGCAATCCCATGGACTGTAGCCGGCCAGGATCCTCTGTCCATGGGATTCTCCAGACAAGAGTACTGGAGTGGGTTGTCATTTCCTTCTTCAGGAAGCTCCTCCTGTAGAGGAAAGAAATGCTCAGCTCCCTGGAGTTGAAGACCAAAGGTGTGCTCCCTGCCTTAGATTACACTGCCTCATCTCACAGGGAGAGGTCCTGGGACTCGTTACTCTAAAAAATATGATAAATTTTAGAAGTGAGTTTTCCCTCTGAAAGGCTTGCATATGTCAGTTTTCAAAATTGGCACCCTATGGTCCTCTAGACATTCCTTTAGCATTCAAGGATCCTTAAGATTTTGGAACATTTATACAGTGTGTATAATTAAAGGTAGGATTTACTGATTGATCTTTACTGAGACTCTAGAGAGACTGACAAAGGTATCATCTATCCATCCCCCAGACCCTACTCCAAACTGCCCTGTCTTGGAGAACACAAATATTAAAGGAGCTATTCTTTACTACTGCTTATTGATTTCATCTAATTTTCATACTGTCACTCATGATCGATACAGTTAATTTTTGCTGTTCTGTATGTATATTGGATATTGTCATTTATACCATTAATCACATCCATAATTGTCATATGAACAGAAATGCCTTTTCTTAGACGTTTCATTCTAAAATATAATTATCCAGACATCCTGCTGTTAATGGCACCGAATCCTAATTACTTCAAAATGAAGCCATTATTCATAAACTTAGAGCCTGTACTACACGTGTTTACAGTAAGTAGATGGGACAATACTATAAAATTTATTATCTACAGTACAGCTCATTTTCTAGAAGCTGATTTAAGTGCTCAGCTCCTTAGTATTTCTTTTTCCAACCTTATTAACATATGATAAAGTTTACCAGCTCCAGCAGTCTAAAGAATAATGGTATAAATTGTCCCTCCCTGAAAACTGACATTCAAAGCTCCTTAACAAACAACATGGTTAATGACAAACGCCCTCACAACACAAACTGTGTCACTAGTAAAATGACATCTTCCATTATAATTTTTTTTCTGGATTTTATACAAGATAATTATGTCAGAGAAGTGTACCAACAGATTATTTCTCAAATAATTTGTGATCTAATAATGAGTAATAACCTAACAATTGCACATTACATTTCCACAGTGCTTTACACTTTTCAGAGTATTTTCACATCCATTATCATATTTTATCTTAAAAATTTTACTTATGTGGTATTTACCTACTTAAATTCCTTGTAAGTCACTCCTGCTGACCAATACCAGAAAAATCTCGACACATTCCTTATTAATTTTCAATGAACCTAGGACTCACAAACGTCTATTTCTTTTTGTATATTCTCTTCAGTTTCTTTTCTCAAAGATTAAGACATAAACATATGTAGATTGCCCCAAACCAAAGTGTATTTAAACTGAAAATAATACTAATAAATTCTTCTGGATTGTTTTTCTACCTTTTTTACATTTATCAACAACTGTATTTATACAACACAATGAAAGTCCCAGCAGGAAGGTGTTCATTTTTTTCCTTTCAAAATCTTAAAGTTATTCATAAATTCGAATTTCTGTTGATTTTAAAAAGCATTTCTTGAGTAAATATCCTAAGCAATTTAAGTATTTTCTTTTCTTTCTGGTGTCAGATCCATCAATACCCCATTCAAGTCTATCAACCTGTGTAAAACTCATCTGATATTTATCTATGAAATATTTTATTAGTTTCCACATTAATGTTTAATCTCCATTCCACTATTATTTACACGTGATTTAACTGTGTTGCACTTTTCTATTTTTAAACTTCTCTCTTTGGAGTATGAAAAAATAGGCACTTTCCTAATTTGATAGTGAAGTGAAATTGGTACAAACACTCTGGAACATCATTTGGCAACATATGCTAAGAAATTTTGGCTTATTCATCTCAAAGAGACAGTCCATAAGCACAAAGATTTAAGCAGGAGAAGATTCATCACATCATTATTATTTTTGAACACAAATCATTTTATATCTGAAAAGAGCTATGTGACATAGGCTATTACCAATACATAGTGATACAGAGGTGGCGGGTAAGAGGTGTGGGCCACTCTGAAGTTTGAGTGCCTGGGTTCAGAGCTCCACTCTGCTATAGGCCAGCAGCATGATAGGCATGGTAATCAGTTCAGTTCAGTCGCTCAGTCGTGTCCGACTCTTTGCGACCCCATGAATCGCAGCATGCCAGGCCTCCCTGTCCATCACCAACTCCCGGAGTTCAAACTCATGTCCATCGAGTCGGTGATGCCACCCAGCCATCTCATCCTCTGTTGTCCCCTTCTCCTCCTGCCCACAATCCCTCCCAGCATCAGAGTCTTTTCCAATGAGTCAACTCTTCACATGAGGTGGCCAAAGTAATGGAGTTTCAGCTTTAGCAGTAGTCCTTCCAAAGAACACCCAGGATTGATCTCCTTTAGAATGGACTGGTTCAATCTCCTTGCAAACCAAGGGACTCACAAGAGTCTTCTCCAACACCACAGTTCAAAAGCATCAATTCTTCAGCGCTCAGCTTTCTTCACAGTCCAACTCTCACATCCATACATGACCATTGGAAAAACCATAGCCTTGACTGGACGGACCTTTGTTGGCAAAGTAATGTCTCTGCTTTTGAATATGCTATCTAGGTTGGTCATAACTTTCCTTCCAAGGAGTAAGCATCGTTTAATTTCATGGCTGGAATCACCATCTGCAGTGATTTTGGAGCCAAAAAAATAAAGTCTGACACTGTTTCCACTGTTTCCCCATCTATTTCCCATGAAGTGATGGGACCAGATGCCATGATCTTCGTTTTCTGAATGTTGAGCTTTAAGCCAACTTTTTCACTCTCCTCTTTCACTTTCATCAAGAGGCTTTTTAGTTCCTCTTCACTTTCTATCATAAGGGTGATGTCATCTGCATATCTGAGGTTATTGATATTTCTCCCAGCAATCTTGATTCCAGCTTATACTTCTTCCAGCCCAGCGTTTCTCATGATGTACTCTACATATAAGTTAAATAAACAGGGTGACAATATATAGCTTTGATGTACTCCTTTTCCTATTTGGAACCAGTCTGTTATTCCATGTCCAGTTCTAACTGTTGCTTCCTGACCTGCATACAGGTTTCTCAAGAGGCAGGTCAGGTGGTCTGGTATTCCCATCTCTTTCAGAATTTTCCACAGTTTATTGTGATCCACAAAGTCAAAGGCTTGGCATGGTAATAAAACTCTCTAAATATTCATTTATCATGGAGATGATAAAACAACTACTTCACAGAGTTGTTGACAGAATCAAAAAAATACAAACCAAAGCTGTTAACACATTGCTTGATACATAATAAGTGTTCAGCAAATGCTACCTACTAAAACTGTTTTTGTTTTTGGTTTGTTTTTAAATTTTATTAAATAATCTACATATGTCCCTGTAAAAATGTAAGGTGTACAGCATAACAGTTGACATATTGTGTAACAATTAACATAATAATTTTAGTTAGCATTCATCATCTCAAAGGCAAAGGCAAAGCACTCGCTCAGTCATGTCTGACTCTGCAACCCCGTGGACTGTAGCCCACCAGGCTCCTCCGTCCATGGGATTCTCCAGGCAAGAGTACTGGAGTGGGTTGCCATTTCCTTCTCCAGGAAATCTTTCCAACCCAGGGATCAAACCCGGGTCTCCTACATTGCAGGCAGACGCTTTACCGTCTGAGCCACCAGGGAATCATCTTACATAGATATAAGAAAAAAAGAAGAAAAAATCCCTTGTAATGAGAACTCTTCGGCTTTATTCTCTTAACTTCTCTATCTAATCATCATGCTGTACACTATATTGCTAGTAATTATCTTACAGGTATGCTGTGCTTAGTCGCTTAGTCATGTCCGACTCTGCGACCCCATGGACTGTAATCTGCCAGGCTCCTCTGTCGATGGGGATTCTCCAGGCAAGAATACCAGAGTGAGTTGCCATGCCCTCTTTCAGGGGACCTTCACAACCCAGGGATCCAAGCCAGGTCTCCCATACTGCAGGCAGATTCTTTACTGTCTGAACCACCAGGGAAGCCCAATTATCTTATAACTAGATGTTTTTACTTTTGACCATCTTCCTCTAATGCTCCTTCCTCCCACCCCACCTTTGGTGACCACAAATCTGATCTCCTTTTCTATAAATTTGGATGTTTTTGTTTTATAGATTTTCTGTATATGTGCGATTATGCAATATTTGCCTTTCTCTGCCTGACTTAACTTTACTTAGCATAATGCCCTCAGGAATCTCAGCCATCAGGAACCATTGCTGCAAATGACAGGATTTCCTCATTTTCTTATGGGTGAATAATACTCATACATATATGTAATTTCAACTTTATCCATTCATAAATTTTGATGGACATGTGGGTTGTTTTCATGTCTTGGTTGTTGTAAATAATGTTGCTTTGAACATGGGGTACAGATATCTTTTTTAGTTAATGGTTTCATTTGTTTTGTACATATTCCCAGAAATGAAATAGCTGGATTATATGGTAATTCTTTTTAATCTTTTGAGGATCCACCATACTGTTTTTTGTAGGAGTTGGACCACTATTTGCAATTTAAAATCCCACCAACAGTGCACAAGGGTTTCCTTCTCTTCTCATTGTTGTTAGCATTTCTAATATCCTATTTGGGGGGCGGTGATAAACATTCTAACAAGCATGCGGTAACAACTTAGTGTGGTTCTGGCTTGCATTTTCCTAACTACTAGTGATCTCAGCATCTTTTCAAGTATCTGCATCATTATTTTTAATACAGAATATGCAAAAACCACCCACAAATCCTATACTATTTAAAAACTTGAACAAGTTAATTTATGCTTTGGCTATACAATGAATATTAAGAATCTCTTCAAAGCAATGTGATTTTGTTTTTATTATTGTTCTTATGGTTTCTTATTGTTATCAACACTTCTTTCACTGCCATCTCCAACCTTCAAGGCTTCCACGTGATCTATTCAACTTTCCCAACTTCAGAATTCCCAATTTTTTCAGAATAACTAAGAGAAATGAGTCAAAGCAGCCTTCAGCTTTCCCACTACCATATTTAATGAAGTAGTCATCCCCTCTCTTCCATGTCTGTCCTACCAAGTCAGAGAGTTTGATAAAAGATCATCACCTCAGTTGCTCTGCATTATAAATATTCCAAGTCACATGCATTTGCTGAGACTTTATTTGATATAGAAAAAAAGTGTTATAAAATTAATCTTTTTTATCCATTTTCTTATATTTGGTAGCCCTAAAATGGATATCATCAAATTCATTTTTATTACCTCTCTGCTGGTATCTCACAACTGGGGGAGTAGAGGGTGCTCTAGGGACTAATACACACAGACATATGGGATTTTGTGGGGCTGAGCCCATCATTTTAGTTTATGGGCTTTAGAATCATATAGTCTATATGTTCAATTTCCCAGCCCAGCATGGTGTTTAATGAAGCTGTTTAAAGTTATGGTCATAAAAAATCTTATTTTTATTGAAAGGAAAGAAATGCTTTTGAGGAAATGCTATAGTAGAAAAGAGGGATAGAAAATTAAAATGCAGTTCAATCCTACCTATATAAGATAATATGCCCATATGGAAGATGTATACTAATATAGATTCCCTCTCATGAAGGAGAATCTTGCTCTGAGGATTCAAATATTTGGGGATATTTTTAAACTATACAAGCCACCACTGCTTACAAATGTAGGATTTATGGCAGTTATTATTAAAGACTCCATTTCTCCCAGCCTCTTCCTCCACACATACATACACACACATGCACAAGCATATGTTTTGAAACCCACTAGATAACTGAAATTATTGATGGAAGTGTCTTTAAACATGTAAACTGTTAGAAGCAAACAGCATAATAGAGAATAATTGCTCAGAAATCTTGAGCGGTTAATGTTGGGTAGTGAGATATGAGTAATTTTGTAACCATTATTATTCATGTTTTCTGTAATAAGTGTGTAATTTTAGAATCAGGAAAAAACTAATATTTATGTGTTATTTTTTCTAAATTTAAGCAGAGTACTTGTATGTCAAAACAAACTGGCAGAATCTGATATCTGCTCTCAATTTCTCCCTTTTTAAAATCTCATCAATATTGAAATACAAAAGAACTAATCTTTGTAATATTCTGCATTGATAATATCTAACCTTTCTGTCCTCCTGGAAGTCATGAAAGCTGGTCACTGAGTTAGTCATGACCTGTCACAGCGCATGAACACACATCACCAGGGGAAAATACAGTGGCAGTGGGGTCACAAAGAGTCAGAAACGCCTGAAGTGACTTAGCATGCACAGTAGAAGCCACAGTAACTTGTGTGCATGCTAAATCATTTCACATGTCTGACTCTTTGCCACTGTATGGAATGTAGCCCATCAGGCTCCTCTGCCCATGAAATTTTCTAGGCAAGAAGTCAGAGTGGGCTGCCATGCTCTCCTCCAAGGGATCTTTCCCACTCAGGGATTGAACCCACATCTCTTGTCTGGCAGGCAGGTTCTTTACTAGCAGGTATACCTGGGGAGCCCAGCAGTAACTTACTGACTTACCTCTTTGAGGCACTATTCTCATTGTTTTATGTACATTAATGCATGGAATCCTCACATCCCTATGAGGTAGCTACTCCTTTTGTTTCTTAGTGAGGAAACAAACTAAGACACAGAGAAATTTTAAAATCTGCTCAAGGTCACCTATTAAAAGAAGGGTAGAGCTCAGAGTCAAGGCCATATGGACCAATTCCAGAATTCACTCTTAATTCAGTGCTTAAGTAAATAATAAGTAATTCAATTGGCATCAAAACTCTATGATCCATTTTCATTTGATTTCTAATTATGTCTAAAACTTCTTTCTAAGCATGATTTCTGGCATACCACAAACTCTCATTAAAGAAATACAGACTATTTTAAATATTATTATGTTATTGCTATTATTATGTCTCTTTTCATCATTTCACTTCCCAATATGATTTGTTTCATTTGTAAAGAATTATCAGATGTCAGTCTTTCACTCTACACACCTGATGAATTCCTTTTTTAATTTTTCGGAGCTTGATAATTGATTGAATTTATTAATGCTTTTATTACATAGGATAGGATTTCTTATCTTCCTTTTTCCCATAATTTCTAGGGTTGGCTGCAGCATGAATGACCATGTACTTAAGAGGCAACATCATCACAGCCAACCAAAACCTATAAGGAGAATACTCATGTGATCCTACCATTTACAATGTTGCAGATCAGTAATGTTGGTTAGAATCTACAATTAAATTATTCAACAGATGGCTTGTGTGTCACTGGATAAATAATGTGAATTTCAACTTCTTAATAAATTCCTTAGTATCACTCATCTTTTGACATTATAGTTGGTTTTTAGCAGCCTCGTACTATTTGTCAGTCATTCTGTTGTATTTCCTTAGTAAGTTACTCACTCATTCATTTATTCATTCATCAACATTTATTCAGCTCTAGCTTTCAAATAGTATAATTGTTAGAGGTAATAAGCCTCCCAAAGTCAGTTGCAACATAAGACAGTCTTCTACAGAAATAAAGAGAGGACATGTGATAAGCCTTGAGAGTGGGAAGAAGGGCGGTAAGAAGATGATGTCAGAAACCATCTCCTTAAAAACCAGATAAATAAGAGACTGCTTGGAAGTTCTGGAATTAGTTAAGAACAAGTGTGGATGTGGATGTGAGTGTATATGTTTGTGTGTGCATGTGTGTGTACATGTGTGAGCATGAGTGTGTATGAGTTCACAGTGTGGGGAGGGAAGGAGTGAAAGAGAAGAAAAATTTAAGAGATAGGAAGAAGAACCCCCCCAAGAAAGCAAGCAGCCTGTTATGTGGTACCAGAGCCTGTCCCTGCAATCACCATCCAGCATGAATACAGGAAACGACAATGTCAAAATGGTTTGTAGAGGCTAGATACCTTCAGTCTTTCACTTACACATAAACCCATTTAACAAATATGTAGTTGACCCCTGGAGTATTCCAAGTCTATTTCAGGTGTGTGTGTGTGTGTGTCTGTGTGTCTGTGTGTCTGTGTGTCTGTGTGTGTGTCTGTGTGTGTATGTCTGTGTCTGTGTCTGTGTGTGTGTCTGTGTGTCCCGTGGACTGTAGCCCGCCAGGCTCCTCAGTCCATGGGATTCTCCAAGCAAGAATACTGGAGTAGGTTGCCATTTCCTTCTCCAGGGGATCTTCCCAACCCAGAGATCAAACCCAGGTCTCCTGCATTGCAGGCAGACGCTTTATCCTCTGAGCCACCGGGGAAGACTTTCAGGTTTAGAGAATATAATAATCAACAAGCCAGGCTAAGTTGATGCCTAAAAATACCTGTGATCTACTCCAATAAATAAAAAGCAAAAACTATATACAAGATGAAGAAAGATTCCATGTTACACAAATGCATTTTAATCTTGTGCCAAAGATACAGGAAGGCACTGAAGAGTTTCCAGCAAGGAGCTTTGGAAGCCGATCTTACATTAAGCAAGGCCATTCTGGCATTACCCTGGACAGGCCTGTATACAGGGCCAGTTAGTAGGTAACTATGTTATTAGAGTTATGACAAGCATCTGAATTGAGGCCTAAAGACAGAGGGAAATGGGTGAGGAAGAGAGAGGAGTTAAGGAGCATGCCAGGTTTCTGGTATGAAATTTTAGGTGAATGTTAGTGGCTCTAAGGCAGGAAATATGGAAAGATCTGATTGGGAGAGCTGAATGGAGATGAGGAGTGTAATTTTGAACATGTGGAGTATGGGGTGCCAACAGGATTTGTAAGCAGAGCTGTCCAATTAACCTGAGTACTAGGTCTGAGATGAAAATATAAATGTATTCTTTCATATTATGGGACAACAGATAAAAACATGGGATGACATATAATTATCATATCTTAGAAATTATGTCATATCATAGAAAGACTATGCAGTTAAGAAAAAAAAGGAACACAGACAGATATCAGAATCAATACTGTTCTAACTAGGTTGGCATACCTGCAAGAAATCAAAATATACAGGTTATTAGGGAAACTTCAGACCATATAAGAATTTCTAGAGCTTGTACTTAGACTTTCTTTTAATTTTTTAAAACTATGTATGATCGACCTGAGTTGCTAACTTCTATTTTTAAACAAGAGATAAACGTCAGTATTTTGTTGTTATTTAGTCACTAAGTTGTGTCCAATTCTTTGCGACCGCATGGACTATAGCCTGCCAGGCTCCTCTATCCATGGGGTTTCCCAGGCAAGAATACTGGAGTGAGTTGCAATTTCCCTTGTGCGGGGCTGTTTCCAACCCAGGGATTGAACTTGTATCTCCCGCACAGGCAGGCAGGTTCTTTACTCCTGTGTGCTTAGTCTCCCATTCGTTGCCGACCCTCTGTAACCCCATGGACTGCAGCCCTCCAGGCCCCTATGTCCATGGGAATTCTCCAGGCAAGAATACTGGAGTGGCTTGTCATCTCCTTCTCCAGAGCATCTTCCCAACCCAAGGATCAAACCCAGGTCTCCCGCATTGCAGGCATATTCTTTACTGACTGAGCCACCAGGAAGAATCTCACAAAAGATGAGAGAAAAGAAGGAAAACAAGAGAAAGTGATATATATTATTGAAATACAGTTAATTTTATACGTGTCTTCTTCCCTATATTGCTTTTTGAGGACAATATATGCATCTCTAATAAGCATTCAGAAACATATGATAAAGTGTTTAGTAAATACATCTAAGTATATCCATTTTGCACATTTTGCCCACAAACTCTCCCTTATCAGATACCTGACTAAGTATAATTTATTTGTTTTATTGACAAAGTATAACTCCATCTTACCTATCAACCAGTCTCAAGATAGAAAATCTAGGACCTCACAAATGCATTTGTTAAACCTATAGATAGAACTCAAAAGTGTTTTTAAAAGAATCCTTTATTTGCATTTTCAAATAGAAGATATACCTCCAATTATATGTCTAAGATCACAAATACATCTTGGAAATTAAGCTCTTTCTATATAACTAGCATAACATCTTGTGTATTTCCAGCATCTAAACAAAGTAAATTAGTTCAATTATACTTTGTTTTATAAATTAACATTTTAACCTAGTGTATGCATCTTATTATGAATGGTTTTCATTAAAACCATACTTTTATTGCCTTGGAGAAATAGGCAATACATGGTCACCTGTGGAACTATCCGCACAGAGCCCCTTTCTGATCCCCTGATCCACCTGCAGAGCTGTGTGCGAGTGGCCGCCTCACCATGAGCCCTCCTCTCTCCTGGCCGCAATTGCTTGGACCAAGGGCAGGCATTTGCTCTAAGCAGAGTCAGTGACTCTCTGCTATAAATTCCTAGATCTAGAACTAAGGGAAAACACAATCTCTTTCTGTTGTGTAGGGCTGAGATATAAATTTCCAGGAATTATAGTGGTCATATTTTCTATAAGAAGAAAACCAGTCTTCAGCACGAGAGAGCAGGGAAGAAAACAAAAAGAAGTAGAGTCTAGATATAAATGAATGTCATCGATCTTCAAACCCTGGTTCTATTAGTTCCAAAGGCACAGATGCAACTCTGCTTTTCCCATATCTTGATTGATCTAACTTTTCTCCTAGATTATTTAAGATAATAGTATCCTTTCAATAATCTCATCCTTCTACTTAAGCTAGTTCAAATTGGGTATCTGTGATTTACAGGCTAAATTGTCCCACTTGATCCATTTATTAAAAATTTACCATCATATGTGAGGCCTCAGAGACCCAGAGCAGGCAGCTGGCTCTGAGCCTCCTATAGAAAATTAAGACTTTGCAAGGACTGCATCTTTGGAACAATCACCAAGTCACAACGGAGCAAATCAAGGATGTTTGTCTGCTTCGCCCTGGATGCTGATAGAAAAAAAAAAAAAAACTTTCTCCTTCCTCATGGAAAAACTGTTAACCTACCATAACAAAATAGATGATGCTATATGCAGAGATTCTGAAAAGGACATCACAGTGGTGCTGCTAAGAACACTGTTAGAAATAAATATGAACCACTCTGGAGAGACACACCCTACACCAGGAGACACAGGATCCTCTAAGTAGAACTTCACAAGAGATGAGTTGCCAATAGAGAATTATAAAATAAAGCCACCTACCATCAGCGAGAATCTATCAAACACCCAAACAATAGGACTGTATCCTAAACACAGCAGATAATAAAGCAATCTGATAAATTTTTTAAAGCTGTGTATAAAATTAGAGGCATAAAAAAACAAATCAGAAATATAAGAATAAAATAATACAATTATAAAAAATATAGAATCCTAGATATGAGGAATAGAGGCATGGAAATTAAAAACTCAGTTGTTTAGGAGGGGTAGCTATTATAGTTAAAGCTGTTTCTCAGTATTCAGATCTCTTCCTGGGCATACTTCTCCATCCCCTTGAAGTTGAGGGGAGGAAGTTGATGGAGTTAAGGTGAGGCAATGTGATTTGACATTAAATGTCAGTGGAAGGACGTGCGTCACATTTGAGCTGAGGTCCTAAGTGTGCAAACAGGGTTGAATGCAAGAAGAGATGGTGATCACAGACATTTGTAAACATATAGGTAAATCTAAACAAAGATTCACTGTGTAAAAAGTACAGTCATAATAATTTGGAATTACAAAAACAGAGTGAAATAAAAATACTGAAAACACAAAAATAAAAAAGTTTACTGTCATATCTAATTATGTAAATTTGTTCTCATAAATTTATATCCTGTGTTTATTGCATGCCTTACATTGCATGTTAGAGAATATGGCATTTGAAACTTATTTTTCCAGAATGTTATACTTTTCTTTCATAATGGCCACTATACTCAGTCTATCTGTGTTAGCCCCTTGGGTAACATACAAAAATTCATCAGAAAGCCCTTGGATGATAGATGCCTATTACATAAGTGTGACATTGCAGCCCTTTTAAACTATTATTATTTAGTATTTCTTTCAACAATTGTTGTTTCACTTATTTATTGATTGCACCAGCTGTAGATTAAAGTCTAGGTTCCCGGCTTCTTGCTCTCCACACATCTCAGTTAATTTCTGTTTATAGCATCATTTAATGGGTGTTCTTATGCGGCATTTTTGGCTATGGCTTTTAATTAAAAGAATATCTTTATGATACTGAAATTTGACATTAGAAAGATTTAACCGTACTACTTTTATTATATAACATTTTATTTTATAATATATTACTTTGATGGTCTAATCAACCTGAATTTCTACTTAAACAGCCTGTAAATAGGAACACAGAAGTAATTAGATGTTTTTGAAAGAAAATAAATTTAACAGATAAACATCTTAAAAACTCAAAGAGACATATACATTATGCCCAGTTGTAGATATTATCTTATGAAGCCAGGAAAATAGGAAAGTGTGAAGATACTAAAAATTAAATAATCAGCTTGATTTTAACATGTATTTTGCTATTTAAAGTCCTGAAATAACACTCTTTTTTAGACTTTCATGCACTTCACAAATTTCAAGAATTTTTCAAAGTCAACTTGATATTCTATCTAGTTGATAATTTATCAACAGTTGATAGATAATATTTCTATTATGGTCTTTAAAATTTAAATATTTAACAAATGCATGGTATTTACTCAATTCCTTGATTTGTTTTGTACATTATTTTCTACATGGAGAGATTTATTAAGTCAAGACTCAGGATAGAGCTGAATAGAAACTGCAAAGAGAAGGAAAACTGGAATTGAGAGTGCCACCAATGCTTGATCTTTAAAAGGGTCCCAATTTAAGTGTTAGTTTCTGGCTTGAAAATTCTGCAAGAAGTCTTTGGCCAATAGGACAATTCATTTTCAACCGAAGACTTTCTTCTTACCTCACCAATGGAATTAAGGCTATACATCATGATTTTGTCATGTTTTCATACCTAACGCCACAAACAGAAACAATCCCTTCTATCTCAGAATGTGAAATAGTCTATTTATCATGTAGCACTTGCCTCCTATCTTTGCCCTTGATATAATTTTGTTATTTTCCCAGATACCACATCTCTGCAGTTAATTGAGCTTCTCTAGTATCTTCAACTTTTTTTCCTTTTTTTGGTACTTTGATAGCAGCTTTTAAACATTCATGGCTCAAACGGTAAAGAATCTGCCTGCAATGCCTGAGACCTGGGTTCAATCCCCGGATTGGGAAGATCCCCTGGAGAAGTACATGGGGCAACTGACTCCAGTATTCTTGTTTGGAGAATCTCATGGACAGAGGAGCCTGGGGGGCCACAGTCCATGGGGTCACAAAGAACCACATATAACTAAGCAACTAACACTTTTAAACATGCCATGCCTCCTTTATCTCTTCGTTATCAATATATATATGTTTTATTTTCCTAATTGATGCTATTAAGGTACAATGAAATGCACTCATTTTGAGTGTGTACTTTGATGCATTTTGACAATCAACATATAGAACATTTCCATCACAACAGAAAGTATTATTATGCCCTTTTGCAGTCAATAATCCGTTCAAAACAGCCATTGATTTGCTTTGCCACAACAAATTAGTTTTGCCTATTCTAAAATCCCATACTACCTATATGAAATCACATGCTATACATGGCTTTTTTTTGCTCAGTAAATTATATTTGAGATATATTCATGTTGTGTGTATCAATAGTTGATTCCTTTTAAATTAATGAATAGCATTCCATTATATAAATATACCATAATTTGTAATATAGTTTTAGTTTTTATATTGAGGCCTATGATTGACTTTGTTAATTTTTATGCATAACATAAGGTCCTTTACAGTTCATTCTTTTTTCAAAAAAGATGACAAGTTATCACAGGAGCATTGTTTAAGCACGTTTTTCTTTCTCCACTGAATTACCCTGTTATCTCTGTCAAAAATAAATAAATCTTATATACAAAGCTCTATTTCTAAATTCTCAGTTCTTTTTTGTTTACTGTGTGGATTGTTTAGCACCACTTTGATTAGTATAGTTATATAATATCTTAAAACCTAGTATGGTGAGTCTTCCAACTTATTCTCCTTCCTTTTTCAAAAGTGTTTTACTTATTCTTGATTTTTAAAATTTTACATAAATTTTAGAATATGTATAAATTATTTTTCAAAAATCTTACTGAACATTTTAATGGGACTGCATGAAATCTACAGATCAATTTGGAGGAAAATAACATCTACTAGTATTGAATTTTCCAGTTCAAAAACAAAATGTCTTCTATTTCTTCAGATCTTTTTAAAATTCCCTTTAACTGTTTAATATTTTTTATTTATAGACATTGCACAAACTTTACCTCCAAATATTTAATTGGGTGCTTTTGTAAATGAAACTATTTAAATTTACAATCTTTCATTTCTTTATGTAAAAAATATAATAGATTTTTACATAATGATCTTGTATCCTGACATACTGCTAAACTCACTTATTAGTTCTAGTAATTTTTTGGTATACATCTTATGAGTTTTTACACATATAATCATAAGTACTCATATCATCTACAAATAAAGATGGTTACATTCTTTTCTTCTTAATCTGTATAATGTTCTTTTCCTTATTTATTGCACTGGTTTGAACTTCCTGTACAATGTTAAATAAAAGTGGTGAGAGTGGACATCCTTGCTTTGTACTTGATCTTACAAGAGAAGTATTTCAGTCTTTCAAAATTAAGTTTGATGGTAAATAATGGTTTTTCATAGCTGTCCTCTAATATTCTGAGGAAGTTCTCACCCATCCCTAGTTTGCTGATAGCTTTTATCATCAATTGTTAACTCATTAAATATGCTTCATTTATTGAAAAAGTCATAGGATTGTTCTCTTTTATACTGTTAATATAATGAATCACATTCATTGATTTTCAAAACTAGAAACAAATTTTCCTTTCTGGGTTGAATACTAAATATTCATCATATGCTATCCTTTCTATTTCTGCTGGAAATGTACTGCTAATACTTTCCTTTGGCTTCCATAGTATTACTCTTTTCCTATTATCATCATGGTTTCCTATTCCTCTTTCTCACGGTTTTTTTTTGTGTGTGTGCCATTCACGCTCCTTATTCTATGCTCTTCCTGGATTATCTCATTTATATTCATGATTTTAATTATCATCTCCATGACAGTGTTTCTTCAAATTATATCTTCCACAAGCTGCATATTCATACCCTACCTCCTGCTACTCTTTACCTAGTTGTCCTGTATGTATCACAGTCTGAATACTGTGCCCAGAACCTAAAGTTTTCTTCATATACTTTAACAAAGCTCCTTACGCATGATTTTTTGATCTTACTTGATATCACCACTACAACACAATGTCACAAATTAAAATCTGAAATTCAGCCTCAATTGTTTCCATTATTTTACACTTAATATCCAAATAAATTTTCTTATTTAATCTCAAATAGTTCTTAATTGGGGGCTTCCCAGGTGGCACTAGTGGTAAAAACATAAGAGACACAGGTTCAATCCCTGGGTTGGGAAGATCCCTGGAGGAGGAAAGGGCAACCCACTCCAGTATTCTTGCCTGGAGAATCCCATGGACAGAGGAGCCTGGTGGGCTATAAGCCATAGCATCGCATAGAGTCAGACATGACTGAAGCAACTTAGCACACACGCACACACAGGTCTTAATCATTCCACTCCGTTTATTCTCAGATCTCTTTTTTATTTCATACTGCAGGAGCTCCTTAATTCTTTTCTCAATTCCATGATACACCAATCAATCCTATCAGAATGATACCAGGTATAACTTCCTTAATTATAACCTTTAATGTCTCCCCATTGTTTATTCATTAAAATCTAAATTTTTTAGCTCAGATGGTAAAGAATCTGCATGCAATGCAGGAGACCTGAGTTTGATCCCTGGGTTAGGAAGATCCCTTGGAGAAGGGAATGGCAACCCACTCCAAAATTCTTGCCTGGAGAATCCCACGGATAGACCATGGGGTTGCAAGGAGTCAGATACAATTGAATGACTAACACACGCAAGTCTGTTTGTTACCTGACTTTTTGCATCTTATGTTATACTAAACCACACAGAATTACTTGAAATTTCCTGAATATACTCGATTTTTTAATATTTCCACTCCATCTCATTGCTTGACCCTCTGAAAGGCAGTCAGAATACATAACATCCAGAAAGTTTTCTTTTGTTCTGCCCCTTAAGTCCATTCTGGGTGAGTTTTTCCTACTCTGAGCCCTCAAAGCACCTTGAAGACCTGCGTTAGTGTACTTATCACCTTGTACTGAAAGTTATCTATTTTATGTGCCTATATTGTCCAAGTGAATATACTCTCTCAAGAGAAAGAATCTTCTCATTATTCTTTCTATATTTAGTTCAAATTTCTATCTCCATTCCTGGTACAAAATATGTGCTGAATTAAAACTCAAGAGTCCAAATAAAAGTTAAATTTCTTCCTAAAACAATGAAATGTAATGCAAGAAAAAGAATGCAACTCTTTTATTCAGACCACCTTACATTCAGAGTTAAACTTTAAATCAAGGAAAAATAAGTGGGAAGCTGATATTTGCCATGATTATGGGAGAGAATCGGGACTCCTTTCAATACAATGAAAAAGATTGTTTACTCTGAATTTTGAAAAACAACACAAGCAATAAACTAGTACAAAATTAATATAAGTAATCAAAACCTCTGCATTGGGTGGAATGGCATAAAACTACTGTGGTCACTAAAGGTTAGCTGGTTCCTGAAGAGAATGCAGGAAGATTGAAAGAGATCAGAAACACATCTGATCCAGTCTTAACTAAATGTTTTCACCAATTTTATAACTGAAAGCTTTAGTACATGTTATTTGCTAGGTTTTGTAAATGATTCACACTTAATTTAATAATAGATGGTATATGATTCTCATCCTAGAATGTGCATATAGTTGTTCCAAATGTACCCTGTTTTTTTCTTCAAAATCAATAGATCCATCATCCCTAAACAAAATGTTAACAAAGCTTATTTCTTCCTGACTGGGAACTACGTCTTGTTCCCAAGTCTGTTCCTTATTCTTGGGTGTCTTTTGGTATACAGCATGAGGTTTGGTAAAGAGATACTGGAAGTAATCCAACATCCCTTTTCTTCCTCTCTTCTTTAGCTTTGGTTATTGTTAAAAATTCTTTCTGCAAAGAATTTTGACACTGGAAGGTTATAAAAATTCAGAGATAGGAAGAAAAAGAGAGAATCTAAACTTTGGCTGCACAGTTAGCCTATGGGCTGAATCCAGGTAGTAGAGAATGTGTGTTTGTTTGCTTGCCTGTTTATTTTGGGTCACATATTTTAATGCTTTTATACTGGATATACAGTTTTCATTTGTCTGCAGTTCTCAGGATTTGCTATTGTCCTATGCAGGGTTATTTCTGTTATTTTATTTATGAAAATACCTGCATTATTTATTAAATCATTTCCATTTAGGATTTCAGGTGTAAGCTCATTCACTCTCTCTTTTTAAGGAAGAAGTGAAAAGTGAAAGTGTTCATCGCTCAGTTCTATCTGACTCTTTGTGATCCCATGGGCTATATCCCACCAGGCTCCTCTGTCCACGGAATTCTCCAGGCAAGAATACTGGAGTGAGTTGCCATGCCCTTCACCAGGAGATCTTCCCTGATGCAGGAATCGAACCTGGGTCTCCCACAATGCAGGCAGATTCTTTACCTTCTTAGCCACAGAAACTGAGTGACAAAGATAATGCAAATTGCCTGATTTTACAACCCTAATCAATGGCAGATTCAATCTGATACTGCGGTTCTTCTGGACTTCAGATCCAGACAGTTTCCAATGCAGTTTGCTGTCTCAGGGCTCATGGTCTCTTAGTTCTGAGATGGAAAGGGGAGAGGGTGATATGAAAACAAAAGGAAGCTGAGAGAGAAGTATAAACTTCGGAAATGATTTGAATGTATATGCCTGAATGTGTGGTGTGGATGGAGTAAATCTGTGTTTGAGAGTGGAAATGGGGTGTGTGTGATTTCTGGAAATGATTTTCAAAGCTGTGCCAATAAACACTATGAATTTAAGGAGACTGATCAAGGACTGCACTCAGTGAAGGTGATTTAGGCTGCCGGTCAAGTAATGAAATTTGGATCATATAAGAAATCCACAAACACTGACAATTTATCATCTCAGGCACATAATAAGAGTAAGGGAAGGAGTAGAGAGAATGAAAACAGAAGGAAACAAAGAGAGACCATCAATTTAACTGCCGTGTTTGAAGGTGAGAAATACAAGGTTTTTTTCTGGATTTCAAAAAATATGGCCTTTGGCCAAGTCTCAGCTGCAGTGTTATTGTCAGCCGAGTTTTTTGATTATGGATTTGTTTGGAAACTTGCTACAGTGGCACTTCGCTATAATTTGCCCTGCTTTCAACAAAAGAATTACATTCAGTTCTCACTAGCTAACTTTTCATGCAGATTTGTGATTCATTGTTTCTTGCCTCTGGAGAATTCTGTGACATTAAACCCGTGCCCTGTTCAGATGCTTCTGAAGAGCAGTCAAAACCAAACGGAGACTCTGAAGCTCATTTAGTTACCGCATTTGATGCGGAGTCCTATTCTCAGCATACCCTTGAAATCCCTGTTACAGTTAGTAAGAGCAGTGAGCAGAAACGCCAGGGATGATGTACACCGATGTCCCTGCAGTTACCTACAAAGGACCGGAAGTGAGGTGTGGAAAGGAATGGAAGATTTAGCGAGCACAGATTGCCAAGTTTTAATTGTGCTTGTCGTCTGCCTGCAACACACAGGAAGGAAAACTGCTGTGATTCTTGGACCAACAATAAGGACAGAGTTGTATTCCTTCACCATTTTTCCCTTCTACAGTGTCTTCATCTTGATCCAAGTCACTTGGGATATGGCTGTATGTATAAACGTTAACAGTTCCAGAATCATTACAATAAGGTTTTTCAGTCAAAACAATCCTTGGCAGTTCAACCTTGTGAATTTATTGTCAAAATAAAAACCAGTTTCAGAGCACTGCCTGACTAGCCTGGCCAAGACTGTGTGTAGCAGACCTGGAAGTTACACAGACTCTAATTAGAAACCTAAATCTGCCTCCTAACTTCTTTGTGTTTTTAGTTTTTGCATGTGCATGTGGGGTGGTGGTGGTGTTTATTTCAATTATTTCAATAATTGAAAATAATTTCAATTATTTTTTATTTCAATGTTATTCAATTCTCTGAATGTTAGTTTTACCATCTGCAGTGATGTGGTATCTTTTACCTGTCTGATGCTTAAGTAAGATAACACATTAGAAATACACTGGCTTATAGAATGTACTCAAAACAAGAAGCTTAATGTTAATGATAATAAAGAGTTTTGTCTCAACACAGTGATGTGGAGCTCTTTAACCTATATTTTAGGGTTAGTTATCTGTGGAAGAAAATTTTTAATGAAGAATCTTATGCCTTACTCCCTCCCACAGTTAAAGTTAGAAGGCCTAGAGTAGGGCCCAGGAATCTGAAATTTAATATGTTTTTTAAGGATGATTCAAACAAATTTTGAAACACAAACATGGTATAAAAGGGTTTGTAGAGAAAATGACAAGATAAATATAAGACTAATCACTCTTCAAAAATACTTGTCTGAAAGAACCAACTTTTCATGGAGTTAGCAATTTATTTTTCAAGTAACCTGTACGTTTAGCCAATTTAGTAGTGAGGCATATAGGGCAGGCTGTGTCAAGGGCTTCTGTTTCTCTTAATGGAGACTTCAATGGAATTCTCCATCTATTTTTTGCAGGGGGATAAAAATGGGATTTCTCTTATCAAATATCAAATCAACAGCCCCACAGTCATGCATTTCTCATTTTTTCTTACCTCTTGTAAACGCTTGGAGTTATTGTGTTTACTTCTCAAGTTACAATGTGGCCTAGTGCAAACAGTAGGAGCTTAAGAAACTGAAACTATTATTTAAAAGTCTGGCTCCCACAACTCTTGTGTGACTTCTGGCAAGTTACTGGACCCCTTTTCTACAGCATTGTTATACCTCTGGATCAACACTTCTACCAGAGTCCTGTGAACTAAATGCTACTGGACAGCTCAGTGCCCATTACTGTGTACTGTGAATCCCATGAAAATAAGGAATGTATGATTTTTTTAAAAAGCAACAAACATATATTTGGTAAAATAGAAATTTAAATTCAAGAACAAAGTCTCATCTCCAAATTTCCTATCAAAGTAACTACAGGTTATTATGGAACATCCACATAATGGGACATTCTATAGCTATTCAAAATCATGTTTAAAATTGTGAAAATACTAAAATAGCATTAAAAAGAGGCAAACTAAACATAACATGTTCTCATTTTTTTAATTATATAAAGATCTTTCAAAATATTAATAGTTATTGGGTGACAGCAGAATGATAGTTTTATATTGCTAATATCCTGTTGTATTTTTCAAATGTTCAATAATGCTAATGTAGTTAGTTTTGTTTTTCACTGTCAGATTTAAGTTTGATTCATCAGCATGCTGGAAGCCCTGCAGGAAACCCCTGAACCAGTTCCCTGCTTCCCAGAATTTACAAATCAAAACTTTCTTTGTGATAACCTACTAGAGAAACCGCAAATCATAATTGATCCTGTTCAACTCTTAATTGTTCTCTATCGTAAATGAAAGGAGAGGGAACTGAAAGTTGTAAGCATGATGGGGACACTCAGAACTTAAAATTCAAAGGGCAGCAGCTACCAAAACAGGCTTTTAGCAAGCATTAGTCATGCAGGCAAGCAATGAAAAGCTTTTTTAAGAGTTGTAAAGAAAGGCTTACTAAGGTTTAGAAAACAGGCTTATGGAACAATCAAAAGAATATGCCAAGTCCCCCACCCTCCCCTTAAAAAAATGAATCACTAAGAAAACTAAAAACGGATTGAAACATACACATTACTATATGTAAAATTAGACAGCCAGAGGAAACTTGCTGTATGTCACACAAAGCTCAAATCTAGTGCTCTGTGACAACCTAGAGGGGTGGGATGGGGTGAGAGGTGGGTGGGAGGTTGCATACCTATGGTTGATTCATGTTGCTATAAGGCATAAGCCAACACAATATTGTAAAACAACTATACTCCAATTATATAAATTTAATTTAATAAAACTAAGACCAAGCAGAAATTATTCCACTGTAAGTAATTTTAAATGCTGGAGGTGCAGGTTCTTGAAAATCTTTACATCATTGCACAAGGATGTTCACATGGATGGGGCTTAAAAATAAGTTATATGCAAAAAGAAAGGATGAGAGAATATCTGAACAAATTCATATTGAAAATCAATTGGGTTGAACTAGAAATAACCTCTACATCCTTTTAAAATGCTCAGCCCACTGTGTACTATATCTGGATAAAAAGCTTTTATCAGTAGATACAAAGAAGTTTCTGTGTGGATGACCTAATATGAACATACAGAAGAAAACGCAGGATTTTTTTCTTATTAAATATGTCCTATTTCTTTACTTAAAGCTGGCCAGCAATAAACTGGCTTATCATTTAAGCAGAATAGTGGAATGAATGTATTCTTATGATATGATGGATTTTTATGAAAGAAAAAATTATGAATAACATACAGAATCAAAACCAGTTTTTTAATTACTCTATATTTTCTTATTTATATATATTTTTAAATAGCTAAGTTCACAATTTTACAATGTCCTTTAAAATGCTATGTTATTTAAATTTTCATCTGAGTTAGGAAAACCGCATATACATGTCTGTACAATACTCCCCAGAAATGACAATTTTTCACTTCTATACTCTAGACTGCCAAATTATGCCTAATAAATAATTCTCTTTGTTTTTAATCTCTCTTTTTTGCACACTTCTGTGATGCTAGATGATGAGCAGTCCTGAGACTGGTGTGACTCAAGATTGAGAGAGTACTCTAAACGGACAAGGAAAATGCACAAGGCCACTAAGTGTGCCAGGTGTCCTACGAGGGTGCCATTTGCAGCTTAGTGTGAGACTGTTGCAGGAAGGAGGACCCCTTCCAGGGCCTGAAACTGGGCTCTTGTCAAAGACTCAGAAATGAATTGTCCAAGGAGACACATGTGCTGACAAAGCAAGAGATATATTGGGAAAGGGAACCGAATCCCAGGTGGAGAGCAGTAGAGTAAGGGAATCCAAAAGAACAGCTCTGTAGTCTTAGGTTTTATGGTGATGGGATTAGTTTCTGGGTTGTCTTTGGCCAAATCATTCTGACTCAAAGTCCTGCCTGGTGGTGCACGCCTTGTTCAGCCAAGATGGATGCCAGCAAGAAGGATTCTGGGAGGTGATCTGACACGTGGTGTCTCCTTTTGACCTTTCCTGAACTCTTCTGGTTGGTGGTGGCTTATTAGTTCCATGTTCATTACCAGGACCTCTTGCGGTTAAAAAAAAAAAAAAAAACCCTCATGCACATGGTTACTATGATGCTTGGACAGAGTGGGCGGTTTCAGTCAGTGTGCTTCCCCTAACATAACATGTAACTAAAACTATTTTCTTCCCCTTAATTAAATGATATAATCACATCATTTATGTGTATAAAGAAACTATCACATTTAAATATACATATGTACATATGCACACAAAGTATACATTTTCAGGAGAAAAATCCTCCAATATCCATTCACTTACTTAGCAACTAATTTGGAACATTTAGAATGGGTCAATTGAAATATAATTTAGCCCCAAGAAAAAATGAGATGTAACTGATAAAGAGGAAGATGATAGATGCTAATTTTGTCAATTTTCCCAGCAGACAGAATCACATTTTCACATGCAAGTGGGGTGAAGAAGAGCCTGGAAGATCAGAGAATAGTGACTAGCCCAGCGTGAGCCAATAGTGCATAGATGTAATGGAGAATAGTAGTGAATCAGACAAAAAAGCAAGAGGGACCTGAATATGGGAATGATCCATGAACACAGATTTTTTCTAGCTGCCACATCTCATATCCTGAATCTTGATTAAATGACTTAACTAAGAACAGAAGCAATGATACCCTGAGTGATACGCATGACTTTGCTGAGCAGAAAGTTATTTCTCTATCAGAGCATCTATGGAGATATGATGGAGAAGTGTATCAACTTTTTTGATATGAAACTCAGAATCAAGAATATCTGTAAATAATTCCTACCTCCTTATAATTCCATCAAGGTTAGGTTAACATGCGGAGAAGGCAATGGCACCCCACTCCAGTACTCTTGCCTGGAAAATCCCATGGATGGAGGAGCCTGGTGGGCTGCAGTCCATGGGGTCGCTAAGAGTCGGACACGACTGAGCAACTTCACTTTCACTTTTCACTTTCATGCACTGGAGAAGGAAATGGCAACCCACTCCAGTGTTCTTGCCTGGAGAATCCCGGGGATGGGGGTGCCTGGTGGGCTGCTATCTATGGGGTCACACAGAGTCAGACACGACTGAAGTGACTTAGTAGTAGTAGTAGGTTAACATGAGTTACTAAAACCTATTTGAAGCCATTGGTACAGTCCCTTCAAACCTTCTCAAAGAAAACTAAGTCCCATGGGGTTTATAACCTGAATTATAAAGTAGTACTTCATTTACTCTAAATCAGCAATCAGACATCAAAATTTACCTCCTAGTTTTAATATTCTGAGAGTTACTCTCCAATTAATATTTTCATTATTGTATGGCCATTGATCCATTCTAAACTCCATTCTAAACTCATCTTCTTACTATGAAAATACTAGAGAGTAACCTCCAATAACTATTTGTGGTGTGTGGTTAGGGTTAACCTATAGCTTGACAGCCAGACTTGGGTAGCTCTATGCTTATCTCTGGGAATGGCCAAGATAAAGATGAAATGTCCTAGGTATACTGTGCCATTTAATGTTCAAAACTTCCCTTGAAGCACCCTATACTAGCTTGTTTGCAACGTTCAGGCCATATAGCTTGATGACTGGGATGTAGTTCCACTGGTTACTCAGCCCACTTTTAGTTGTGTCATTAGCAGAGTAAAAAGAAGTCCTTTCAGTAAACTAGTGTTTGAGCTCTCTCAAAAATGAAACATCTTTCATACATCTTAGATGATTCATCATCCAAAGATGAAGCATATCCAAACTGTGAGACTGAGAAGTCTCAGGGGAGCTTCCTCTGGCAGTCTTGAACTGTTCAAAAACTACCAATGCTTTCTTTTTCCTGTTGTATCATATTGTTGTTTAGTCACTAAATCGTGTCTGACTCTTTGCGACCCCATGAACTGCAGCATACTAGGCTTTCCCGTTCTAACATATATTTTATCTTTATTAATGCTGTATGTGAGTATGCCATATTTGGTCACATGAGACTTTCCAACTATACAGACTTTTGTAGTCATTGCGTTCACCTATACTCTTTCAGCTGAACCAAGGTATCAGCTTTTCTCATAGTTTGCCGCTCAAGCAATTTTTACACAACAAAGAACATCAGAAATTTTAAAACAGATGGTGAATGTTTCTATGATATCTTGTGCTTATTTATAAAAATATAAATGATGTTATTTTCCCTAAATGAGGTTGGTATATTGAGGAAATATGTACACTTTTGGTTTTGTATATCCTCAGAAACCATCCCCCAGGTCTATTTTGCTCCTGCAAATTTGAATAGGATGATTAATCATCCTGATTTGACCTGAACTGATGAGGTTCCTGGGACATGGGACTTCCAGTGCTGAAACTGGGAAAGTATCAGCCAAACTGATACTAATCAGTCACCCTAGAT
Organism: Ovis canadensis; assembly: GCF_042477335.2. Taxonomy (NCBI): domain Eukaryota; kingdom Metazoa; phylum Chordata; class Mammalia; order Artiodactyla; family Bovidae; genus Ovis; species Ovis canadensis. The sequence continues at coordinate 32,986,440 of NC_091252.1, read as the reverse complement.
CTCATACCTGTATTACCAGCCTTAAATGGTGACTTTTTATTTTCCCATAAATTTTCCTGCAAAAATTAGCTTTACTGCAACAAGAGTTCATCTTTTCTGGAAAAACATTTACTCCACTGAAAATGAAGTGACCATTGCTCAGTTTGGCTGTCTTCAAGTTGCTAAGAATTAGCTTGTAAATTTTTTAAAACACCAGAGTCATGGAAGAGCATCATTTCAGATGTCAGAAGGCTACAGAAGGCTTACATGTGATTCTTGAATCCACAAAACTGTTGTTCAGCTGCTAAGTCATGTTCAACTCTTTTTGACTCCATGAACTGCAGCATGCCTAGCTTCCCTATCATTCACTATCTCCCAGAGTTTGCTAAAACTCGTGTCCATTGAGTTGATGATGCCATCCACCCATCTCATCCTCTGCCACCGTCTCCTCCTTTGGCCTTCAATCTTTCCCAGCATCAGGGTCTTTTCCAATGAGATGACTCTTCACATCAGGTGGCCAACACTTCCAAAGAATATTCAGGGCTGATTTCCTTTACAACTGACTGATTTGATCTCCTTGCTGTCCAAGGGACTCTCAAGAGTCTTCTCCAGCACCACAATTTGAAAGCATCAGTTCTTTGGTGATCAGTCTTGTATATGGTCTGGCTGTCATATCTGTACGTGAGTATTAGAAAAACCATAGCTTTGACTATATGGATCTTTGTTGGCAACATGATGTTTCTGCTTTTTAATATGCTGTCTAAGTTTGTCATAGCTTTTCTTCCGAGGAGCAAACGTCTTTTAATTTCATGGCTGTAGTCACCGTAAGCATGATTTTAGAGCTCAAGAAAATAAGATATGTCACTGTTTCCACTTTTTACTCATCTATTTGCCATGAAGTGATGGGACTGGATGCCATGATCTTAGTTTTTTGAATGTTGAATTTTAAGATATCTTTTCACTCTCCTCTTTCACCTCTGGTAAAACTGTAACATTGTTCTAACTTGGACAAGCCATTTGCCTCTCAGGATTCATTTATTTATTCAACAAATGTTTATCAATCTCCTATTTCATTCCAACACTGTGTGAGTTACTTGTGGGCAGCAGGGAGAACAATAAGTGAGTAGTCATAGCCTTCTACTTCTAAGCTTATATTCAAGCAGACAGTGGTCTTTAGAGCCCCAGTCAGCTTTAAAGTTCAATGGCCTTGCCATTTGTTAACTATCCTCTTTTTATATCCTCATACTCTCTTATGGAAACATGGCCTTAAGTATTAGCCTTTCTCATTCTGAAACAATTGATTAAAGGATTCTTTAGCTTTCCCTTTTACAAAAATAAATATTTTATCCATGAACTTGGAAATAGTTTTAAAACATATTTTTTCCTGACATTTGAATTGAGATGATAATTTCGAGGTGATCATCTTGGAAGGAGTTCTGGGTTAAAATGTTAAGAGCCATTGCTGAAAATATGTTTAATACAACTAAGGACATCTATATGCCAACATAACTTTTCTGAAGGGAAATCAGGATTTAAGTTTCAGTTCAGTTCAGTTCAGTTCAGTTGCTCAGTCGTGTCTGACTCTGCGACCCCATGAATCGCAGCACGCCAGGCCTCCCTGTCCATCACCAACTCCCAGAGTTCACCCAAACTCATGTCCATTGAGTCGGTGATGCCATCCAGGCATCTCATCCTCTGTCGTCCCCTTCTCCTGCCCACAATCCCTCCCAGCATCAGGGTCTTTTCCAATGAGTCAACTCTTTGCATGAGGTGGCCAAAGTACTGGACTTTCAGCTTTAGCATCAGTCCTTCCAAAGAACACCCAGGACTGATATCCTTCAAGATGGACTGGTTGGATCTCCTTGCAGTCCAAGGGACTCCCAAGAGTCTTCTCCAACACCACAATTCAAAAGCATCAATTCTTCGGCGCTCAGCTTTCTTCACAGTCCAACTCTCACATCCATACATGACCACTGGAAGAACCATAGCCTTGACTAGATGGCCCTTTGTTGGCAAAGTAATGTCTCTTTTTTTTAATATGCTATCTAGGTTGGTCATAACTTTCCTTCCAAGGAGTAAATCAGGATTTAAGTTTGCATATCCTCTAATAAAGGGTCAAATATTTGAACTTAATTCTATTGCTCTCTAAATCAGAAATTCTTATTCTTTCTAAAACAAAATTTCAGAAAGCCACAGCAATCATTATATTCTCACTAGTAACCCTATTTAGACATTACATTTTAAGGAGACAATAGTGAGTTGGTGGGGCATCCCAGGTAGTGTCTGTGGTAAAGAACCTGCCTGTTAGTTCAGGAGACATAAGAGACGTGGATTTGATCCCTGGGTCAGGAAGATCCCTTAGAGTAGGGCATAGCAACCCACTCCAATATTCTTGCTTGGAAAATCCCAGGAACAGAGGAGTCCATAGGTCACAAAGAGTAGGACACGACTTAGCATGCATACACTGAGCTGGTGAGCTAAACCTCAAGGTACTGCAATCCACAGGAAACAACTAGCTGAATTCAATGAAAGCTGATAAAAGTCCTGTCTCAATTTCCTAGGACGGTTTGGATCGGATATGACGACAATGTAACTTAATAGCAAGCACAGCAATGACACACCTGTGTTCAAATGCTCTGAATTATTGTATCTAGAACTGCAACTTTTCAGCTATTTACGTACTTCTGTGTCTCTAAATAACATCTATTATGTAGCAAGAATAGAAATTTGTTCTGGGTTGCCTATTCAAGAGACAAATCTTATCTTCCTTACGGTAATATGCTGCAGAATGGGAAAACAAATATGCTGCTTGAACTTTTTTCATGTAATTGTGAATTTGTGCATCTTTCTCTATCAGCATAACTTTTCCCTTTTGTGCTATTTCCTCTGCACCTTGGACTGCAATTTGTACATCCCTTCTTTGAACATGCAGGCAGGTGACCAAATATCAACTCTGAATATGTTAATAAGGACAACCATAGTTACCCATGTGGAAACATCATTCCAAAGTGTCCGATTCAGGTCTCTTGAACAATAAATAACCCAGGAGTAGCTGTATGGTTTTGTATTCATCTTTATATATATGAACATAATCTTAAAAAGGCATTTTCAGTTTTACTGCAAGCACACAAAGTTTTAATATTCTCTTGCAGTGACATGACAAACTAACTCCCAGATTGTCTAGACCCAAGTCTGAAAGGTATTGAAAGATTTTGTGGAGTCCAACTTGAACAAACTGAAGAGCCCAGGAGCAAAATGATGAAATGTGTCTTCTATCTTACTCATTCAAATGTAGCCTACTATTATAGCCTGTGGAATTGTTGAAGCAAATTTCACAGACTCATGCAATTTTTCATTTAACCTGCATTAATTGTTTCAAATACTTTAGAGAATGACAATGCTCTGTACTTGGGCACAAATCCAGATTTTTACTAAAAAAAAAAATGAAGGGGAAAAAGTTGCAAAGATGCATCAACACCAACATGAATATGGAGTCAGGGTATTAAAATTCATGAAGTCCTGTCAACTGAACTGGTGCAAACTCTATTTGCCTGAAATACATGATGACATTGCAAGCCAGCAAAGATGAAAACAGCTCGCGAAAGCTTTTTCTGATGCTATTTCATTCCTCCGAATATCAAGTGAACTGTTTTTCTCCAGGTAGGAGCCACATGCAGATCCTCCACTCTGTAAAGTTAGGCCAGAACTGGTTTTTCAAAAACAAAGATTTTCCATCCCTCTGCTGTCCCTCTCGCTCCCTTCTCAGCATGCTCCCTGTATATAGAACAGAAAAATTCTCTGAACCATGATCACATTTTCTCAGACAAGCAATGTCCTCTCTTGTCGCTTGAGTTGAACTGAAACCAAATAAGCCCCATGGATACATTTGTATTCAGACTCAGTAAAACACTTCTTTAAAATATTATCTTGGGGACTATTCCAAAGAGCTCTGACTGGTTGCTGTACAAGGGAGGCAGCCTTAATGCAAACTGGGAATGAGCTAGAAGATAGCCTGCTAGAAGAATTCTGACAAGCCCTTAGGTAAAGATCTAATAAAACACGGGCACAATTGCTAGTAGTTTAAACTGGAGAGTTTCTGAAGTTCTGAAAATTAAATAGGACAAGTCAATTTCTTCTTATTTATAAATTAAACAGGACAGGGAAATGCTTTGAAATTGTGGGCTCTGTCACCCACATTTTCTCAGAGTCATCAATCATCATGAATCTTTTCATTAAAGCTCTTACAAAATGTGATCTATTCTTAAATACTGTTTGGAAAGAGTCTTGAAAAATTCCTTGCAGTCAAAGACCATGTCTTCTGCGGATTCAATGAAAGATTTAGCATTTGGCAGGCACAATTCAAGTTTAATTATGATCACAAGAATATTATGTGCAAATCCAGGAGGGACACTGGGAGGTCAAAAGTCCAAAGACCCACATTCAGGATATGTGGCTGCTAAGCCTTCACCAGAGCTGAGAATTTACTTTATTTAAAAGTCTTTAAAAGAAAATCTCATGGCTTTTCACTAACTCCTTAAATTATATAACCTGTCTAGGCTAGAAATTTTCTTCCTTTAACACTTATTCATTTATCATTTTCTAGAAGAGAGTACTGTCCAATAGAACTTTCTGCAAAGATGATGTGTTCTATATCTGTGTGTTTAACACAATAATCACTAGCTACATGTGCCTATTGAACACTTGAGACATGGCTAACGCAACCAAGGAAGTAAATTTAGAATTTTAAGTTTAATAATTTTAAATTGAAATTAAATAGCCACAGAAGGTTAATGGCCTGCTCACTGGTAATGGTAGAGACTGTGCTCATCATAGTTTTAGTTGAAAAGGCTCCCTTTATTTTTTTCATTTGTCTGATAGGTATTTACAGAGATGCCTTTAGTGTATTCTGTGCCAGGCACAGTTCCAGCTGGAAGGAATATAGTAGTGAATAAAAGTAAAAAAGAATCCTGTCACAGAGGACTTAATTCTAGTGAGGAAAAAACACAAATCAATAAAAAGATAACTAGAAACACCAGTAAATATAATAAAGGGAAACCCCAGGGTAATGTGATGAACTGTAATTAGCCAGTTGTTAGAATTACTATTTTACATAGAGCGATGAGATGAGTTCTTTCTGGGGGAGGTGACATTTGAGTTGAGACTTGAATGATAAGAAAGAGCCATTCATGCTCTGAGCCAGGGAAAATCATCCCAAGCAGAAGGAAACAGCAAGGGCAAACACCTGAGGCAGGGCCTAGCTGGGCATGTGAGAGCAACAGAAAGGTCACTGTGACTTGAACCCAGTGAAGGATGGAAAGCAGGAGTGACATCTTCATAGAGGTAAACTGGAGTTAGATCGATCAGGGCTTTCAGACCATGGTGAGTAGTTTGCTTTTATTCTACGTAGATAGACAAGGTTTTAAGACTAGAGAGAGGGCTCTATTTCATGTGGCACAAAGGGTAACTTCTAATGGAGAAAAAGAGACTATAAACATGTGAATTTTAATGATGGCTATGGTAGATAGCTGGAGAAGGAAATGACAGCCCACTCCAGTGTTCTTGCCTGGAGAATCCCAGGGACTGCGGAGCCTGGTGGGCTGCCATCTATGGGGTCGCACAGAGTCGGACACAACTGAAGTGACTTAGCAGCAGCATGGTAGATAGCAAAAGCGATCAAAAGAAGTAGACTATTCTGGAACTTTTTTTTTTTTAGACGAAAACTGATGAATGAGTATGAGAAATAATAGAAAAAGAGAAATTAAGAAGAACGCTTTGGACTTCAGCTTCAACAACTGTTTGGATGAGATGAAGAAAGCTGAGCCAAGTGTAGGTTTATGAGGGCAAAAGCAAGAGTTTCTTCTTGAATATGTTATAATTTAGATGCCAGATGGAGAGGTGACATGGGAAATGAGATAGCAATCTGGCTCTAGTTCTGCAGACATCCATCAGAAATCCTCAGCTGAGTTGTTATTTAAAGCCATAGAGCAGGAAAGAATCATTGAAGAAAAAAGTGCCAATAAAGAGGTCAAAATAGTCACTGATAGCAAAAGAGAGGATCACCTTGGAGCTTTCTCCTGGGTTTACCCACTTTAGATTATCCTCACAGTGGCTATTCTGAATTATAAGCCTTGTACCACTGGATCTGAAGTCTATTAAATGCACAGTTCTAGACATTTCAGCCACATCAAATTGTCTACAGCTCAGCAGGTATATCACGTTGTTTCAGATGTCAGTGTCTTTATACATATTGTCCCTTGGCCTAAAATTCAATCTTATCGCCTATGTTCTTCCATTACCAATCACCTGGATAACTCAACTCATCCCTCAAAAATTGATTTAATGGCTCCTTCCCTGATTCTTCCCTCCTTTGTGCTGTCTTATGCCTGATTCATTCCTGACATTATTTGTTTTCACATCCTTAAGGATAGCCATGTTGTCTTATTCATCTTTATATGTCTAGTAACTAGCACAGCTGTGTTTATTCAGGACAATAGAATGATTACTACTCCCAAAACATGAGCTTTTTCTTCTAAGTTCTGCCTTGCAATAAGAGAATTCTCTTCCAGCCCCGTATAGGCAATATCACCCATATTTTCTCCGCTGAGAGAAGAGTCCTCCTCCTGGAGTCACCTTTCCCATTGGTAGGCTTCTCAAGAGCATAATTACGATTCCCAATCTGCTCTTCTCAAACAAAGTGATCCATTATTTTCAGCTGAAGAAGATTGTCTTCCCGTTCTGTACATATCAGTAGAAGTTAAGATCCTAGGCAACTATCTGAGATTTCCTTAAACAAATGGTTTTCAAACATTCATAACAAAACTCGTACTCATGATACATCTGTTTTAAATGTTTATTTCCCAGACGCACCTCCCAGAATTCTGACTCTGTTATGTCTGAGGTAAATTGTAGGAACCACTATTTTTAATCAATGTCTCAAGAGACACTGATATAGTAGAACTTTTGTGATACACCACAGGAAATTTAAGGGTTTTCCAAAAGCAGTCCCACTCCCCATTTGACCCTAAAGGCACCCCTAACACAGACAGAGAAAAAGTTATATTAAATTGTAGATTATTCCAGAAGCAGATAATTTTAGAAAGTGTTTAATTATCAGAAAGTTTTTTCTTAATTCCATTTTAGAAAGAGCTAGGTAAAAATATCCTTTTGGGCCCAGTTATCGCTGTCCTGTAGCTAACCATACATATATTTAGAATAATGACGTTATGAAGAAATAAGAAGGAAAGCAGCTTGTCTAGTTTTCATACTATTCTACAGGCAACTTTCTGAAGTCTATGTAACATACATCACTTCATTTTCTTCTCAAGATGTTTCTTTCTACACGCAGTTTATTTACAGTATGTCTACATCTAGGCAATCAAGAAAAGAAGTTTATTTAGCTCTGTCAAAGAGCCAAATAAACCTGGGAAAAAAATCACCTAGCAAGTGCTAATCATACTGGGGCACAGAAGTGAGCAAAAGCAGCTGCAACTTCTGCCATTCCATCAGTCAACAAGGCTGATTCAGTGGTCCTTAGCTAGTGCTATGAGAATCCCTTCCTCAAATCTCCATTTGTGTCCCTCCCAAAGTTGCATATTTACAGAGACCTCTCCAACTCCGGATGACTTATCTATGTCAAAAAAGATATAATTAAATATCCTCTGTAAGAGCCACTCCATGACAATAACCAACATTTTATTTTTTATTGGAATATAATTGCTTTACAATGTTGGGTTAGTTTCTGCTATACAATATCGTGAATCAGTTGTATGTACACATATATCCCCTCCCTCCTGAGACGACCCCCACCATCCCATTCCACCCCTCTAGGTCATCACACAGCACCCAGCTGAGACCCCCCGGGCTACATGGTAGCTTTCTGCTATAATCAACAACTCTTAAAATGAGCTCTTTTTATAAGCAACTCATCCTCTCAAAAGCAAAATTCAGATATCAAGAGATATCTATGGGAGACTGAGTATTACCTGAATAACAATGACTGAGGTTGTTGTCAACAGTGCGGTTTCAAGAAGATAAATTCAGAGCCTCCATCTTTATCAGCAACTGAACCACTAATTCTCATATTTCTATGCATTTTTCAGACTGGAGGATTTCCCCATCTATAGTCCGACTACAACATTAAAACATTTGATCAACAGCCCAAAGCTAAATAGGGCCCCACTAGGGAATCTTTTTTTTGCTAGGAATGTTTGATGTTTTCCTAAGTGGTGAGCTCCAACCACTGCCAAAGTATTTACCTTAATTAACTCAAGTATAGTTCCCTTAGGATGAATTCAAATATTCTACCCAATCTTCTAAAATGGAAATCCTCTAACTTCCCCAAATTACTATCCCATTAGTCAGCTGGCCAGTCCTTGTAAACTTTGTGTTAGGATTCTTTCCAGTAAATTTACAATTGAGGTGTTAAATCTAATATTCCTTCTAAGAAGTGAACAGATGTTTCAAGCACAACTGTTTTTCTAAAGATCACTGTCTTGCTTTGGTCTATCTAGCTATAAAAACAACTAAGAAAACATGGGACTCTGCAGTGATGTTTCAGTAACTCAAAATATGTTAACTCTAGAGAAATGACTCTGGGATCAATGTGTAATCTTGATTCTTTCATAACTAAAACCATTCACATTAAATGCTGCAAACTGTTCTATTGATAAACAGTAAAAGTTTGAGGAATTCTTCACGGAGAGTGACAGTTTATCAGGGCCATAAGTTGGTGAAGAATTTTCACTGGGAGTGAGGGGCATTCCCAGAAGAGCTAAGCTACAAAATTAAGAAGCTGAAAAAAATGTGCTTGTTGAACTAAAAGTAGCCGAGAGTTTTCTATAATATTCTATGATTATTTAAAAGAAAAAAAGGTAAAGCCAAATAGGTAAACTGAAACCAAATTACAAAGAACTTTCACTTAAATAAGAACTATGGATTTTATTCTTCAGACAATGGGAAACGAAGATTTACGAGAATGTGAGTTGCTGATTCCCTCATGAAGACTGACTCAGTTCTGGAGATGCAAAATAACTGTGTGCTTGAGATAGGAAAGGCATGCTGTTGTTACCATTAGCAGGGAGGTAAGAGTAGTATAGAGTAAAAACTCTAAGGCTCTTGAGTGTGACTCAAAAAAAGGAGTCACTTTCAATTCTGATCCTGTCACATATTTGCTATATGACTTTGGGCAAGGTATTTAACATCCCTGCTCTTTATTTTCCTCATGTGTGAAAAAAGAAACAATACTGGTACATTATGTAAAATAGCATCTTATCAAGATTAAATAGCATTTTAAGTACTGCTCATCGGTAGTGGTTAGAACAGCACCTAACACATAGCAAGCACTCAATGTCATTTATTAGTACTATTACTTTGTAAGCACTGTCTCTATGTTATATACAGATTATCTGCTATTATCTGCACTATAAACTACATAATAAATTGACGGAGTAATCTAATATGAACTATTCAATAAATAACTCCACACAAAAGTCCCCACTTTACACCAGAGGTCACTGAAACTCAAAGATGTGGAAATAACTTTATAAAGTCGCACACTTGTTAAGTTAGAGATCTGGAATCCAATGTGGTCATCTGACTTTGAAATCTGAGCTCTTCATCACCGCTTTCTTCTGCTTTGTGCACCTGTATTAGTTAAATTAGATTAGCATAACAAGAGAGGAATGCATTTCACCAATCTTGTCCTCAAGATGAAGAATTACATGGTCTTATCTGGGTCCATGAAAGCATCATTTTAGATGTTCCATTAGCCAAACATTTGCCTCTTCATCCACCCATACACACACATCAAGCCCAAATTCTCAATAATAAGTATATTTGACTTGAGCTCCTTGTATCTCCAAAGATTGAATTTCAAAAAGTCTACATCTGATCATCCATCAACTTGACACCTCCCTCTGCCTTCCTACTTCATTTCCTTCTCTCTAATCAATAAAAGTGGAATGATGAGGGCTGAAATTTACACAGATTGTTCTGGCATCAGTAGGCTGGCTGTAATGAAGCAGGTAAAGAATACAAAAAACAGTCCTGTTTAGAAGAATAAAAGGGGCCTGAACTTAGCGAGTAGCAAAAGGAATTTTTAAAGAAAAGAAAAAGCAACAAGGTATCATATAGAGTTAAAGCTGAATCTGACAGCTAATTCTATGGGGAAGGTGAATGGAAGGGAGAGTGCTTTGATCCATGATGACTAAGACAATTATGAGCCCTGTGAATTACCAGGTGTTACTGTTGCTGTTAAGCTTCCCTGGTGGCTCAGAGGGTAGAGTGTCTGCCTGCAATGTGGGAGACCAAGGGTTCGATTCCTGGGTTGGGAAGATCCCCTGGAGAAGGAAATGGCAACCCACTTCAGTATCCTTGCCTGGAGAACCCCATGGACAGAGGAACCTGGTAGACTACAGTCCACGGGGTCGCAAAGAGTCGGACATGACTGAGTGACTTCACTTCACTTCACTTCACTGTTGCTGTTTAGTCAGTTGCTAAGTTGCGTCCAACTCTTTTGCCACCCTATGGACAGTGGAGGGTGGCTCCTGGAGGAGCCACCCGCCAGGCTCCTCCGTCCATGGGATTTCCAAGGCAAGAATACTGGATTGGGTTGCCATTTCCTTCTCCAGGGAATCTTCCCAACCCAGGGATTGAAACCATGGCTCCTGCATTGCAGGTGAATTCTTTACTACTGAGCTACGTGGGAAGCCCAAATTATCGGTCATGTGGTACCTTAAGAAACAAGAGGGGATAAGAGGGTACATACAAAAGCAGCCTGAAAAACCTAAACCCAAACAGAAGGCATAATTACAAAGCTTTCTTGAGCTTTGTGCCACACTTCATTGATTATATGCTATAAACTTTCAGCTCCGATCCAAAGTTTCTATCCTCTTTTTCTCTAGGTTCTCAAATTCTAACAACCTACATCTAGTATCAGCTGGCTCTTTTTTCATGTTCCTGCCTCTGAGAATATGGATCAAAATTTCCAACTTCTAGCAATTTTCTGTTCCTTCCTGTTACTCTGAGTAAAGCAAAAGATAAGTGTAAAATAATGAAAATGTAATCAATTTGATTTTAAATATATCCAGTTGAACTATTGAGGGTATAGTCCAAATACAAGTCTATGAGATTTTGTAAAAAAACAATTCATTAGAGATATATATTTAGGGGTCATCTAAACAGGGAGAATTGCTTAGCTACAAAAAAAAAAAAAAAGAATAGATACCAAGACAGAAGTATTTAGGAGAGAAGAGAATTGGCTCAAGAATAGATCATAAAGGAATGTTTAAACTTAGAGGGAAAGTAACCCAGAAAGAACGCTGGAGAGGGAGAGAACAACCAGGAGAATTGTGGTCTCACAGAAGCAAGGAAGTAGAGATGGCCTTATGTGTCTTAGTCAGAGAATCATAGGAGATTATGTATTGTTTTGACTTGTTCTTGTTCCCACCTTCAGATAACAGCATTTCCTCCCTCACTTCTTTCAATTAGAAAGAACTTTCTATTAATGTAGAGAACTTATATTTCTGATACTAATTTTGGTTCCAATTGGAGTCACTGATTCTAGTACCATGTCTCCTCTCTCATGAAATACAAGGGTTCTAGAGTCCCAAACTGGGTCAGACATGGTACTGCAGCCCATGACCACAATGGTGTGTGTGTGTATGTGTGTGTGTGCACGTGCACACTCAGTCATGTCCAACTCTTTGAGACCCAGGGACTGTAGCCCACCAAGTTACTCTGTAGGATTCTCCAGGCAAGAATACGACTGCAATGAGTTGCCATTTCCTACTCCAAGCGATCTTCCCAACCCAGGAATTGAACCCACATCTTTTGCATCTTCTGCATTGGCAGGTGGGTTCTTTACCACCACACCACTTGGGAAGCCCGTGAGTACAATTATTAGGACTCAGATTTGGAACCAGAGTCCAATCAATTAGAATCCCTCCTCTATGACAGGGAGGAAAAGATGAGTAAGAACTGTCCTGAAAGTTCAAAAAACTATGAAAATCTGAGCTTGGAACTTAAAATGAATGGTTTTGTCTCCCAGATTGGAGGATTTAGTCCGTGGTAGGATATTCAGAGAGAGACTTAAGAGGTATGGGAGGAGAGAGTCCTGTGTGTGTAAGTGACTTCAGTCATGTCCAACTCTTTGCAACCCTATGGACTGTTAGCCTGCCAGGCTTCTCTGTCCATGGGATTCCCTAGGCAAGAACACTGGAGTGGGTTGCCATTTCCTTCTCCAGGTAATCTTCCTGACCCAGGGATTGAACCCACATATCTCACATCTCCTGCGTTGGCAGGCAAGTTCCTTACCACTAGCGCCACCATGATGTGCACAGAGAGAGTAAACAGGTATGGGAGGAGAGAATGCTGACAGAGCATGAATCTCAAAGGGCTTTCACAGTGCACTCACTCCTGCTCTTTCAAGACTGACTTTTTACCACCTTGTTTTAATTTGCATACTTCCCTAGAATCACCCTAATAAGTGATTCTGTTTACTTTGTCCCATCTCTTTATAATAGAGTTTCTGGTACTAACAACCAAGAATCCAGACTAAAGGACAGAGCATGAAGCATAAGGACTGAGAAGAATGGATTAGACTTTGTAGCGTATAGTTCATAGGTAGCCTGAAAGAAGCTGGCATCAGTGTACTGCTGGCAACAGAAAATAGATGTTAAAGGGTTAGAGACCAAATGATGGGGAAGAAATGAAGTCAGTGAAGATGGGCTAGATTTCTGACAAGTGTAAAAAGAAGGAAATAAGCAGCATTTTTAAGGACTAGCAGGGTTTATGAGTATAAAAGAATGTACCCTCTCTTACTATAAATATGAGTAATTCTTACTGTATAAATCAATGGATATGTTATTACCAAGTAGCTGTTATTAATATATTGTGATTCAAAAGGGTACACAGCTTCTCTTCAGGAACTGTCCTTGGCATTTTCCAGTATATGGAAACAAGATCAACCAACCTTGTAGAGTTATAAATTTTTAAAAAGCTTTGGTTTTACTGGCATTTTGTAATGAGTTCATTTCTGGTTTGAAAATCTATTTATTAAAACTGCTTTTGAAAATGTCAGTCATTTTCAGTTATGCCCAGGGAAGCCAAACAAAAGGATTTCAGTTGATTTGGGGACTATTTAAAAGGTGCAGTAGGGATTCCTGTGGGGAACTAGCGGCCACGGGAACAAATAAAAGGCAGAACTTGCTGATACAGACTTGGTGATCTACCTGCTCATCTGGAAAATTCTCCTCTCAAAGCTATTCTTTCTCAAACTTGGAAACAGGTGGGAGGATGGGAGGAAGAAAAGGTTGCCTCGGTACAGGAACTTTGTCCTCTGAGGGTAGAGAAGAGGGAAAGGAGGAGGAAAGCTATGAACAGCATGTATTTCCACTGCAGTTTACAAACATAACATGATGATAACTACACAGATATATAATATCCGACTTTATTTTTACAACATCCCCGTGAGAAGGTCAAAGAAGATGTCCTCATCCCCTTTTAAGAGATAAGGTAAAGGCAGTTCAGAAAGGTTTATGTGATTTGTTTGCCAAAGATCACTTAACAGCTAAGCGAGACAAGCAAGAACCTAGCCCAGACATGTGGACACAAACTCCAGAGTGCATGCTCTTTCTTGCCTCATCTGTATCCAGCTCTTTGAGGTGCTTCTCTACTGTGACAGAGGCTACATTTTCTATGAAATATTTAGTGAATCTTTTGGTTTCTTATGAAATTTTACAAAAACCTTAGGAGTAGATCTTTCTCATTTTGGAGTCCCATCTAACTCCAGGTGTATGAGTTATTCATTCCAACGCATACAATATGTTGTTGATAAATTTTTCCAGCTTAATGAAATCATAATAGTTGCCAGAAGCAACAGGTGACATTTATCATGCAAATCACTGCATGGCATTTTTAAACATGATCTAATGTTTAATCATGGGAGCCCCGAGACATGGGCATTTGCTTTTCAATAGAGGCCACTGAGTGGGGGACAAGGATATAAGTCTATGTCTAGATTAATCCATCAAACTATAGTGAAAAATGATGTATTTGCAAAAATAATGGTCTGTAGATCAGACCTCAGCATTTCCTCCTTAGAGGAAATTTCTTAACTTGCTATAAATTTCTCCAGATGTAGATGATGCTGGATTTGTATTCAAAACATTATAGATCTTTAAACGGTGAACGTGAGCCTTAGATGAGAAGACTCGATTGTGCTAGCCAGATCTATTAACAGTATCAAAGTCTCTCTGGAACCAGTTTCCAAAATCACCTTTGTGAAAAATGAGGTAAATTATAGCATGTGCCCTGGTGATGGAGGCCGAAGTTTCCGCCTCAAAGGTTCCAATCCAAGCTTTATGCTTTCAAAATATCATAAACTATGATTGTAGTACTCTGCCAAACAGGAAATAATTGTCAGCAGTGCTAGATGGTTTGAAGGAGGCCGTGGTTTTAAAAGTTCAAAGTGCTTTCTTCCTTCTGTGAAGAATGCTTGTTTTCCCTCCAATGGTTATTTCTCACAAAATCAAGCGGATGGACATCTTGAAAACAGGCTCTCTCAAAGACAGCTGCACCTTTGCTTCAGTCATGAAGCTGAAATGACTACTGTACTCTTTAATGGGATTTTCAGGCAGTGGGACGATTACCTGAAAGCCCAAAATAATAAACACCTATCTTCCGCTTGTGACCTAAAAGGACTTCCCTTTAGTAAGCAGGGAGAGTCTGTGGCTGCTGTGTCAATGAAATTTCTTTGGAGGGATGTCTTGATTATGATTTTGTGTGTGGAAGTGTGAACTCAATCTGCTGAGGAGCCCTCCACAACTGCCTTTGGTACAATCAGTAAAGCAGTTTGAAATTCCAAAGCAGCACTTAACGATTATCTGTTAAAATAAGATTAGTGTACATTTTACTAAAAAGAAGTCATTTTATGGAAGAGGAATGATATATTTCATATTACTTTAAAAAACAAATACTTGACTTCTCCATCTTATTGCTGCTGTTTTTAACTGTCATCCTATTGAGTTCTTACCCCTGACAATATAAAAACTAGAATGAAAACACAGAGCAGAAAACTTTAAAAGAAATTACCTTCTAGTACACAGTTCTTTGAATAAAGATGCCTATATGTGCTGGTATTACAAGAACTTTTTTTTTTTAATGGCAGCTGGAGTATTACCAGTGGTAACCGCACAAATTTACACAACCTGATTTTGCTGATCAGTACTCACATCTCAGAAACTGGGACACTTCCTGAGACTCAATTAGTAATCTCCTTGCTCAGAAATCAATGCTGAATTCACAAATACAAAGTTATGTAAATTTTGCTCTAGAATTATCCTAAATAACTTAAAATTTCTATCAGGATAAGCACCTTTTAATAACAAATCCTCTTTCCCTAAAATTGGTTTATACTGTATTATTCATTGAAAATATTGAATAATTTCACATCACTAGGAATATTGATCTACCCTATATATCCCTCTAATTGCCATGATATTTGTTTATGAAATGTTTAATCAGTTAGAAAAATAGTTTTCAATTTCTATGTCTATTGGGGTAAATTTTGGTAAATTATATTTTCCTAGGAAATTATTTATTTCACCTAAAGTTTTATATCTATTTGCATTCTTCTATGTAAATAAATCTCTCTTGACTAAAAAAAATTAGGAAAGATGATATTATTTTAAGGCCATACCTATCTTCATTAACCAGTTTAAATAGGTCCACAAATTTGATAAGACAAAGTCAATAACAAAAGTTGAATTAATAAAACAACTTTAACTGTCAAAACACTGTATTATCAAAATAAAAAAAAAATTAAAACAGTCTATGAGATCAAATTGCAAACACCTGTTGGAGCATCGAAAAAGCAAGAAAATTCCAGAAAAAAACATCTACTTATGCGTATATTCAAAAGCAGAGACATTACTTTGCCGACTAAGGTCCGTCTAGTCAAGGCTATGGTTTTTCCTGTGGTCATGTATGGATGTGAGAGTTGGACTGTGAAGAAGGCTGAGCACTGAAGAACTGATGCTTTTGAACTGTGGTGTTGGAGAAGACTCTTGAGAGTCCCTTGGACTGCAAGGAGATCCAACCAGTCCTTTCTGAAGGAGATCAGCCCTGGGATTTCTTTGGAAGGAATGATGCTAAAGCTGAAGCTCCAGTACTTTGGCACCTCATGCAAAGAGCTGACTCATTGGAAAAGACTCTGATGCTGGGAGGGATTGGGGGCAGGAGGAGAAGGGGACGACAGAAGATGAGATGGCTGGATGGCATCACGGACTCGATGGACGTGAGTCTGAGTGAACTCCGGGAGATGGTGATGGACAGGGAGGCCTGGCATGCTGCAATTCATGGGGTCGCAAAGAGTTGGACATGACTGAGCCACTGAACTGAACTGATGCTTCATTGACTATGCTAAGCCTTTGATTGTGTGATCACAACAAACTGTGAAAAATTCTTTGAGAGATGGGAATACCAGAACATCTTACCTGCCTCCTGAGAAACCTGTGTGCAGGTCAAGAAGCAACAGTTAGAACCAGACATGGAAGAGACTGGTTCAAAATTGGGAAAGGAGCACATCGAGGCTGTATGTTGTAACCCTGCTTGTTTAACTTATATGCATAGTACATCATGCGAAATGCTGGCTGGGTGAAGCACAAGCTGGAATCAAGATTGCCAGGAGAAATATCAATAACCTCAGATATGCAGATGACATCACCCTTATGGCAGAAAGCAAAGAGGCACTAAAGAGCCTCTTGATAAAGGTGAAAGAGGAAAGTGAAAAAGCTGGCTTAAAATTCAGCATTCAAAAAACTAAAATCATAGCATCCAGTCCCATCACTTCATGGCAAATAGATGGGGAAACAATGGAAACATAGACTTTTTTTCTGGGGCTCCAAAATCATGGTGGATGGTGACTGCAGCCATGAAATTAAAAGACGCTTGCTCTTTGGAAGAAAAGCTATAACAAACATTGACAGTGTATTAAAAAGCAGAGACACTGCTTTGCCAACAAAGTTCCATATAGTTAAAGCTACAGTTTTTCCAATAGCCATATATGGATGTGAGAGTGGGACTATGAAGAAGGCTGAGCACTGAAGAATTGATGCTTTTGAATTGTGGTGTTGGAGAAGACTGTTGAGAGTCCCTTGGACTACAAGGAGATCAAACCAGTTAATCCTAAAGGAAATCAACCCTGAATATTCACTGAAGGACTGATGCTGAAGCTAGATCCAATATTTGGCCACTTAATGGGAAGAGCTGGTTCATTGGAAAGGACCCTGATAACGGGAAAGAATAGAAGACAGGAGGAAAAGGGGATGACAGAGGGCTAGAGAGTTGGATGGCATCACAGACTCAATGAACATGAGTCTGAGCAAGCTCTGGGAGATGGTGAAGGACAGAGAAGCCTGGTGTGCTGCAGTCCACAGGGTCACAAAGAGTCGGACACGACTGAGTGACTGAACAACAATGGGCCACCTTTTTAAAAAATTATATTTTTCTGTAGAGTAACAATTTATAGATGAAAATACACAAATTGTAATGTATAACTCAATAAATTATCACAAAGTGACACACCTTTGTAACCATATCCTAAGAAAAAAAATGGAACATTACAACACCATAAATGACCCATAACTGTCAATAACATTTTGAAAATAATAGATTAGTATTATATGTTTGGGGACTTTATATAAATGGAATCATCTAGAAGTATCTGATTTCTCTGCTTGATATTATATTTTTGATATTATCTCCTGTTACACTTTTTGTTGCAGCAAATCGTTAATTTTCTTACAGTATAATGTTACATTGTATGACTGTAGTACTGTCTATATATCCCTTTTATTCTTGGTGAATATCTACTTTATTCCTCGTGTTTGGCTATTAACATTCACTCAACCGTGATTATTTTTCTCTCCATTATTTTTTAATATGGGCATTTACATTGATCCATTTCTCAATGTTATCCTAACCTTACATTACTAAAATAGACAAAACTCTGCTATATTTTCCCTTTTATATATTGGTCTATTTGGTTTGCTTATATTTTGTATATAATTTTTATCATTCATGGAAGACATTGATATTTGATTCTCCTCCTACAAATGCACTGTCAGTTCTGTTGTTACATCTTCCCTCATAAATTGAGTTGGGAAGTAATCTCTCTGTAGTATCTATAAGATCTCTACCGTTTTAATTACCCATATTAGTTATTTGTGTCTTCCCTCATTTTTTTATGAACAATATCATCAGGGTTTATCAATTTTAAACTATCTTTCTGAAGAATCAGCTTTTGTCTTGGTTCCCTTTTGTAATTCTTTTCTGGTTTTAGTTGAAGTCTCCAACGATAATTGTGCATTTGTCTGTCAACTTTGCCTTATGTTTGCCTATGTTTTTTTAGGATCACACGAATTTAGAATGATAATATCTTCCTGGTCAATTAAACATTTTATCATTATGCAGCATGCCCTTCTATTAATGTTATTTTTAACTTACGATTTTTTATCTGAAACTAGTGTGGTTACAGAAACTTTCTCTTGCATCTTTTTACTTTGAAACTTTCTGTATCCTTCTGATTACAGTATATCTTTTATTTGCACCTTATGGGTTGAAGTTATTTGGAGTTTAAGTCTGTCTTTTAATTGGAATATACAGATTATTTACATTTAATCAAAATGCCAATAAGTTTTGCTTTTAATTTACCATATTATTTTTCCCACAAGTGATTTTAAAAGTATAAGAATCCAGACTTAATTGACAATATAAAACATCTATACTCAAAGCTCCAAATATTTCACTATCGTTTCTGGTTTGGGGTTATGGGATCAGCCCATTACAAGAAAAGTACATAAAACTGACATACATAGTGCCCATGCTGATCTTGGCACTTCAAATTCGAGAGAAGTCTGTCGCATAGAAAAGGGTCTATTTGAGATGTTTTACAAGTGAATATAGATCTTTCTTAGGTTGGCAAAGGAATTCGGCCCCCACCATCATTTCCTCATCATTCCAGTGAGCCATTCCCCTACCCATGTTCAGTAAAGCATTATCCCTTAAGGACTGAAAAAGTCTCGAAGTCCATGTCACCCCTGTGATTTTTATTCAGCAGGAGAATGGTTCCAAAACAACTTTACCCTCCATTTTCCAATGCTGAATTCCAGCATTGCTACTTTAGGAGAAGCAGAGACTCAGAGTACTTAGAACAATTGGAAGCCCCTTTCCTAACTTTCTTGCTGGCACAACAATATCCTCAATATCAGTGATGTGTTGATAACTTCAACAACAAGTCAGCCACCCCCTGCCCCATCCCTGGTGGCTCAGATGGTAAAGAATCTTCCTGCAATGCAGGAGACCTGGGTTCAATCCCTCGGGCAGGAAGATCCCCTGGAGAAGGGAATGGCAACCCACTCCAGTATTCTTGCCTGGAGAATTCCAGCGACTAGAGGAGTCTGGCAGGCTACAGTCCATGAGGTCGCAAAGAGTCAGACACACCTGGACAACTAACACTTGGGCACTTTTCACTTCACCACCCCAAGAAAAAAAATCCCTGATTTATAGCCTTTGCTTATTTCTGTAATATAAATACTCCCAACAAAACCATTTTCAAGCTACCTTCCCGACATAAATTTGAAGTTTGGAAAAGATTTATATAGTTGGCCGTCATGAGCCAGTATCAGCTGGTTCCTCTGGAGTCTAATGAAAAAGGTCACAATGACTGTGGAAGTGCCCTTATGCGAAGCATGTTATTTTATGAAGAACTTATTTTAACACATTGCTCATCTTACTCATTTATTAACTGAACACATATTTAGTGAACCCACACTAAGTGCCAGATCCTAAGCTAACTTGCTGAGGCACACAAACGACACAGGGCACCTGCCTTCTTAGGACTTGCATTCAAGTGAATCACCAAGTGTCAAAAAATCATCCACTAAATAAATATTTAATTCCATATTATGATAAGCCCTATGATGCAAAAGATATGGAGCCATGAGAGGTAATAATGGAACATTTAATTTACATAGGGAAGTTAAGGAAAACATTTTTTTTTAATGATATTGAAACTGAGAGCTACAGATGAAGAATTAGGTTAAGTGGGATACATTTGTCCTCCATCATAGAAATACCACCTATCAAAACATCTATTTTCTGGATAAAAAATAGTGTAGGTAACTCATTCATCCACATGAAAGTTTCAAATTATTGACAGAAATTATTATATTCTATTTTTCAATCTATTTTTCTCTAAATAACTATCCCATGGGCCATCTTTCTCTGTAGTATGATGTTTTAGATATATTTTAAATTTTTTCTTTAACTGAGAGACCCTTCCCTGACACCTCTCTATTACTTCCAAAGTACACTACATTTGATTGATCTGCCAGACCCCTGCACAACAGTCTATATGTCTTCTAATCAGTGCAGAAGAAAAGGAAATTACTACCTTTATTTCAGGGTACACAATTTTACAATTATATTTAATATATCCCTGTGTATCTACAGAATGGTGATCATATTACTAATAGTGTGTCCAAAGTCTACAAGAACCTAAAGTGGCTCTCCAATAACAGAAATAAGTTTTAATTATGTTCTTGTTAGGTTTAATGTTAGGTTAGAGTTTGTTGTACTCTCATTCTTGAAATTACTAACATACCTCAGGTAGCAGTTATTTTTTACAAATATGAACAGTTGATTAATCATTATACTCCATTCACAATTCCACCTCTCTTTTATGCTTGCTACAGTAACATGTGAATACTAATAAAGGATTAAAAAGGTTTAATTAACTCAGTGGTTTTCAACTCAGGGTAATATTTCCCCCTGAAGATATTTGACATCTGGGGACACTTGGAGTTGTCACCCCCGGGGCAGTTCTACTGGCATCCAGGTGGTAGAGACCAGGGATACTGCTAAACCTCTTGAAATACACAGGATAGTCCCTCACACCAAAATTTTCTAATATGTGGCCCTACATATCAAAAGTGCTAGGTTTGAGAAACATTGAGTTAACTAGACCGATTTACAGACCAATATTTTTAGCAGGATTATTTAACTTGTTTTAGTTGCTAAGTTGTATCTAACTCTCTTGTGACCCTGTGGACTTTAACCTGCCAGGGTCCTCTCTCCATGGGATCACCCAGGTAGGAATACTGGCATGGGTTGCCATTTTCTTCTCCAGGGGATCTTCTCTACCCAGGGATTGAACCCACGTCTCCTGCATTGACAGGCAAATTCTTTACAACTGAGCCTACCAGGGAAGGCTGGATTATTTAACTACTGTATTTAAATTTTAAGTAGTAAACCATGACTAAACATTACATTCTGATTAATAATATTTTTGCACATTTTCTTGTGCTAACATGAGTCCAGAAAGACTTTCATTACTCAGCAACCAAAGCCATATATAGCCTATTCACATAAAAATAAACTGGAGCCGATTATACAGAGTGAAGTAAGCCAGAAAGAAAAACACCAATACAGTATACTAACACATATATATGGAATTTAGGAAGATGGCAATGACGACCCTGTATGCAAGACAGGGAAAGAGACACAGATGTGTATAACGGACTTTTGGACTCAGAGGGAGAGGGAGAGGGTGGGATGATTTGGGAGAATGACATTCTAACATGTATACTATCATGTAAGAATTGAATCGCCAGTCTATGTCTGACGCAGGATGCAGCATGCTTGGGGCTGGTGCATGGGGATGACCCAGAGAGATGTTATGGGGAGGGAGGTGGGAGGGGGATTCATGTTTGGGAACGCATGTAAGAATTAAAGATTTTAAAATTTAAAAAAAAATAAAAATAAAAATAAAAACAACTTAACACCACTAAAAATATATATATATGTCATAAAATTAATGCTTTGAATAAATGACTTACTGTTATCTGTAGCATTATGCATTGTCTTATACAATAAGAAAAATCATCCATTCTTACCTTTAAAAAAAAAATGCAAAGGTATAGAACTTGCAAAAAAATAAAATAAAATAAAATAAAAATCTCTTCTAAATATTCTAAAAGTTTTAAAAGCAAGTTCTAACAATGAAGAGTTAACTTCATGCCTTTTTATAATTATTCATTCCATTATTTGTATTCAATAGATCCTTTGGGATTTTTCTCCCTTTCCATTACAGAGATTATCTCGTGGGAAGGAATTTGATACTGTATTCAATCATACTGTTAGGACTCTAAAAGTTTCATTACAATCTTTATTTTAAACCTATATTATTTCCATGTTACCAGAGCAGATTTTAAGACAAAATGCTGCATCTATGGAGATTCTAGGCAACATCCACAACCAACCGAATGGCACTGTAGGAAGTGAAGATACAGGCAAGACACGGCTAACATTTAAGAGGAAGAGTTCACGCTGACCCTAGGTATCTCAAAAGATCTCATGGGCTGACTCTGAAGGCATTTAGACCTGACTGAATTTCCTCAGCAAGTACAACAATATTCAAGTATCATATCTTCTATACTTTCAAGCATGTTTGCTAGGCTGGCAGAAAAAATAAGACTGAGCTTTTTTGTCTATGACCCTGAATTCTGGAGAGACTGCTGAATTGACACACAGTTCTGAATTGGCACTCTCCATCTGCATCAGGTATTAACTCTGCAATGCCTGTCTGCCAGCCATACATCTGCCCTATAAAGTGACTGCAATGGAAGTCAGAGGAATGAACAATGCAGGACTGACCTCCTGATATGTTCAAAGATTCTGACACAGAATTGGTTCTTGAAGTCCTAATACTTCCAAGGTTCACGATCAGTGTTCTAGAGCCTTATTGTAGGGTGATCCAGCAGCGAGTGAAAATATTTGGACTGCAATATCTGATTCAAATTTGTTCCTCAACATTTTCCCCTGAAGATAAAGAAATAACACATTAAATTTTTTAAAAGCATGTTTTTTTTGCCAACCTATCAAGAATTGTTAGATGCTAGAAAATATGACTCTGTGTACTGGCTAGATTCTCAAGGGACACATGGAAGACCCCTGGGACAAGTTAAATATTAGTTCCATGACAACAGGAACATTGTTGTGTGCACAGCTGTAGCTCTGGGACTCTTAGGACCCCATGTATAGCAAGTGCTTGGTAAAAAATGAAAGACTGCATAGTGTAGTAACTTCAGCAAACACAGCATTATCTTTTATTTAATATATGTGTACTCTAGCTCCTAAAAGAACATTGTTTGCTGGCTTCTTTCCTGTTGCAACTTCTCCCAATATCTAGAACTATTTATACACTCAGCTGATAGCTAATAAATATCAGAGATTATATGACAAGATGACAAGCTGTCCACTCAAAACAAATATTTTTGGCCTAAATTTTTCTCTGTTAAAATCTAATATGGTTTCAGTTGTGTCTGTTATCTACTTATAAGCTCAATCACAATAAAAAAAAAATTAGATAAAAGATCTTCTCCGAAACGTCTTCTGTTGTCACTATGCCTTTTATGACTGAAGACATATTCTGCAAACTGATGAGCTGAATTTTATTAAGAGAGATTTGTGGTAAGACTCAAGAAGATTTGCGCAATATTTTCTCCTGTACTAAGGAAAGATCTTCCCATTCATCATCAGCGGTTGATAAGAAGTGTGGCTTTAACAACATTTCTGATGATGAATGAACATATCCTTCTTTCATATTAAAATAAATATTAAAAAACAATCTTCTTGAATCATGAAAGAAGTCTTTCAATACAGTTTAATCATGAAGAGTAGAAGTGAGATTAAGAGAGAAAGCTGTGTATGGAGGAGGTGTTCCATGGTTCTAACAATAGCGTACCCTTTCACAGTTTTATAAGAGAGGAAAGGATAAGTTAAGTCCTCATCCAGTAGAATGCATGCGTGCTCATGCATGCTCATTCACTAAGTTATGTCCAACTCTTTTTGCGACCCCATGGACTGTGGCCTGCCAGGCTTCTCTCTCCATGCGATTTCCCAGGTAAGAATACCAGAGCAGGTCGCCATTCCCTTCTCCAGGTGATCTTTCTGACCCAGGGATCAAACCCAAATCTCCTATGTTGCAGGTGGATTCTTTACCACCGAGCCACCTGAGAAGCCCTCAGCAGTTTGACAACCACATTAACATTGTTCATCTTAAATATGTATTTCTGTGTTGTATATATTAGGGAAAAAAAGAGGGGGATGTTAAGTCTTAGCACCCCAAGAAACATTGCAAATTCATTCCCTTTACAACTCTTTAGTTCATATAGAGAGAAATTGGCATTAAGTACTTTAAAAAGAGAATTTGCACCAATCTGGCTTATATGAGCTTCAGGGAAGTCTGCTAAAAAGACTTGATCTTGATTATTTCTTTTGTTACATGATTGAGGGAGGATAAACGGAGTGGCCATGGGATGCTATTTAATGACCGTGAACGTTTTACATAGTCTGCATAAATGTCACTTTGAAATAGCTGTAACAATAGTGCTTCACTCATTAGGTGGGTCCTTAAAGTGTTTCCATTAAACATCTCATTTAGAAAGGAAAAGTCAAGTTATTTTAAATCCTCAGTTCAGTTCAGTCGCTCAGTCACATCCGACTCTTTGAGACACCATGAATCGCAGCACACCAGGCCTTCTTGTCCATCACCAACTCCCAGAGTTCCCTCAAACTCATGCCCATTAAGTTGGTGATGCCATCCAGCCATCTCATCCTCTATTGCCCCCTTCTCCTCCTGCCCCCCAATCCCTCCCAGCATCAGAGTCTTTTCCAGTGAGTCAACTCTTCACATGAGGTGGCCAAAGTATTGGAGTTTCAGTTTCAACATCAGTCCTTCCAATGAACACACAGGACTGGTCTCCTTTAGGATGGACTGGTTGGATCTCCTTGCAGTCCAAGGGACTCTCAAGAGTCTTCTCCAACAACACAGCTCAAAAGCATCAATTCTTCAGCACTCAGCTTTCTTCACAGTCCAACTCTCACATCCATATATGACCACTGGAAAACCCATAGCCTTGACTAGACGGACCTTAGTCAGTAATGACTCTGCTTTTCAACATGCTGTCAAGGTTGGTCAGAACTTTCCTTCCAAGGAGTAAGTGTCTTTTAATTTCATGGCTGCAGTCACCATCTGCAGGGATTTTGAGGCCCCCAAAAATAAAGTCTGAAACTGTTTCCACTGTTTCCCCATCTATTTGCCATAAAGTGATGGGACCAGATGCCATGATCTTCATTTTCTGAATGTTGAGCTTTAAGCCAAATTTTTCACTCTCCACTTTTACTTTCATCAAGAGACTTTTTAGTTCCTCTTCACTTTCTGCCACAAGGGTGGTGTCATCTGCATATCTGAGGTTATTGATATTTCTCCCAGCAGTCTTGATTCCAGCTTGTGCTTCCTCCAGCCCAGCATTTCTCATGCTGTACTACTCTGCATGTTAGTAAAATAAGCAGGGTGACAATATACAGCCTTGACGTACTCCTTTTCCTATTTGGAACCAGTCTGTTGTTTCATGTCCAGTTCTACCTGTTGCTTCCTGACCTGCATACAGATTTCTCAAGAGGCAGGTCAGGTGGTCTGGTATTCCCATCTCTTTCAGAATTTTCCACAGTTTATTGTCATCCACACAGGCAAAAGCTTTGGCATAGTCAATAAAGCAGAAAGGAACTCTCTTGCTTTTTTGATGATCCAGCAGGTGTTGGCAATTTAATCTGCCTTTTCTAAAACCAGCTTAAACATCTGGAAGTTCACGGTTCACATATTGCTGAAGCCTGGCTTGGAGAATTTTGAGCATTACTTTACTAGCATGTGAGATGAGTGCAATTGTGTGGTAGTTTGAGCATTCTTTGGCAATGCCCTTCTTTGGGATTGGAATGAAAACTGACCTTTTTCCAGTCCTGTGGCCACTGCTGAATTTTCCAGATTTGCTGACATATTGAGTGCAGCACTTTCCCAGCATCATCTTTTAGGATTTGAAATAGCTCCACTGGAATTCCATCACCTCCACTAGCTTTGTTCATAGTGATGCTTTCTAAGGCCCACTTGACTTCACATTCCAGGATGTCTGCCTCTGGGTAACTGATCACACCATCATGATTATCTGGGTCATGAAGATCTTTTTTGTACAGTTCTTCTGTATATTCTTGCCACTACTTCTTAATATCTTCTGCTTCTGTTATGTCCATACCATTTCTGTCCTTTATTGAGCCCATCTTTGCATGAAATGTTCCCTTGGTATCTCTAATTTTCTTGAAGAGATCTCTAGTCTTTCCCATTCTGTTGTTTTCCTCTATTTCTTTGCATTGATCACTGAAGAAGGCTTTCTTATTTCTCCTTGCTATTCTTTGGACATCTGCATTCAAATGGGAATATCTTTCCTTTTCTCCTTTGCTTTTCACTTCTCTTCTTTTCACAGCTATTTGTAAGGCCTTCCCAGACAGCCATTTTGCTTTTTTTGCATTTCTTTTCCATGGGAATGGTCTTGATCCCTGTCTCCTGTACAATGTCACGAAACTCCATCCATAGCTCAGCAGGCACTCTATCTATCAGATCTAGTCCCTTAAATCTATTTTCACTTCTACTGTATAATCATAAGAGATTTGATTTAGGTCATACCTGAATGGTCTAGTGGTTTTCCCTACTTTCTTCAATTTAAGTCTGAAATTTGGCAATAATGTGTTCATGATCTGAGCCTCAGTCAGCTCCTGGTCTTGTTTTTTGCTGACAGTATAGAGCTTCTCCATCTTTGGCTGCGAAGAAAATAATCAATCTGATTTTGATGTTGACCATCTGGTGATGTCCACGTGTAGAGTCTTCTCTTGTGTTGTTGGAAGAGGGTGTTTGCTATGACCAGTGCGTTCTTTTGGCAAAACTCTATTAGCCTTTGCCCTGCTTCATTCCATATTCCAAGGCCAAATTTGCCTGTTACCACAAGTGTTTCTGGACTTCTTACTTTTGAATTCCAGTCCCCTATAATGAAAAGGACATCTATTTTGGGTGTTAGTTCTAAAATATCTTGGAGGTCTTCATAGAACCATTCAGCTTCTTCAGTGTTACTGGTTGGGGCATAGTCTTGGATTACTGTAATATTGAATGGTTTGCCTTGGAGACAAACAGAGATCATTCTATCGTTTTTGAGATTGCATCCAAGTACTGTATTTTCAATCCTACTCATCTACAATTAAAATGATGACTTCATCTTAGTGCAAAATACTGGCTGAGGCTTGGGGATGGATTAAATAAAACATAGACAAAAGCTCCAAAGTACTTTGTCTTTCCTTTGTATAGTCTGCATTTCATTTAGAAAATAATTTGTCTAGGCTTTATGTGGTTGTTCATCCAACAAATGTAGATGTTTAAAGTTGGAATTTTATTATTTTAGATCCATTGATATAACAATAATAGAAAATTCTACTAATGCTGGCTTTATGCAGGGATTGGCATACTTTTTTATGTAATGGAGCTGATAGTTAATATATTAAACTTTGCAATCCATGTAGTCTCTTCAACAAGCACCCAACTCTGCTGCTGCAGTGGACGGAGCCCTAGACAATACATAGATGAATGTAGTAACCATGTTCCAGTAAAACTCTATTTATAAAAATAGGCGGTAAACTGGATTTGACCTGCAGGTTGTTTTTGCCAACCCATGGCTTAATCTGTAAGGAAATCTTCTGCTGATTGAGAATGAAATTAGAGGAGTGGGTAGTTCAAGAGTTTATTTAGCAGCTTCAGAAATGTGAGCATGTGTTTGATTGCAACCGCTGCCCTAGACCTATCCCACATAATCCTAAACACTTGATTCCAAAATGTCCACTTCTAAGTACAGTAAACATGAATGTTGTCAGAACCGTGAGGGTGGGCTTCCTTCATATGCTTTCCCTGTTTCAATTAGGAAGGGAAGAAACTTGCTAGAAGACTCTTTTACATCCTTTGTCAGACTGAGTCACATGCCTATCCTTAGGCCAGTCATTGCCAAAAGGGGATGGAGTAGGCATGATTACCTGAGAGCAATTTATTCTTTGGGACTTATTACCACCGAGAAAGTTGAAGTTTCTGATACATGGATGAAGATAAAATGGCTGTTATATAGGCAATCGATACTTTATCACACAAACAGCAGTAAGATTTGTCTGTCTTGTTTTGTTTCACCAGTTAGAACATAAGACTGTAGATGGCTTTCAGATGTTATTTTGATTCATGGATGGAAGAAGTAAAAATTACTCCTTTGGGTCTTTTATCTTCCCTATTGAAGTTCTACACCTGGTCCTGGGTTACATACATTTTAGGAAGATGATTTTATTTTACTGGTCATCAGTCTATCTGAAAATTTGCAGCAAAGAATAAGAAAATATTTCTATTGATCTTGATATTATGGAGGAAAGAAGTCTCTCTCTTAAAGCCACACTCTCACAAATTCTCTATGTTTAACCATGGACAAATTAGAAAATCTAAGTACAGAGACATAATTCTGGTCCCAAGAAAACACATTTGAAGTTGTACATCAACCCAGCTGGATGGCAAGTCTGCCCAGCCGAGATGTGGTTGTGTCTGACAGTCAACAGAGTAGCTGCTGGGGGTGGAGGTGGTGGTGGGAGCTATTTATGACATGTGGTCTCCAGAGAGAGAGAGTATTTTCTAAAGGAAGGGAAATCAGGTACATAAGACCATCAAAATAAACCCTTTGTTGTTAAAAGGATTTTTTTTATTCTAAATAAGACATAATGTATCTCATCACTTGACTATATTCTGCAATCTATGCTTGTATAGATACAAGAAGAGGGTCTAAAATTAAAATTGAGAGATTTAATCAAAACCTCTATGAAACATTAAAATGTAAGACAGCAAAAAATTAGCAAAATTTATCTCGCTGTCCCTGCTGAGAATGTTACCCATTCCTGGGGTTCCAAGGACTCCAAAGAGCATGTTAACACTGCAGAACTGCCAAAGTCCCAACTCATGAGCAAAGGTATGAGCAGTGCCTGTCAGATAGTGTGCCCAGCTGAGGCATTGATAGGGCTTGAAGGTGACCACAGTAAGCAATTAAGCTGTTTAGTGCACAACAGAGGAAATGGTTCCCAGTGGGATGCTGACCAGCAGGAGACCCAGCTTCACAGCTATCTTAGGCCTCCACAGCAGAGAAAAAGCTGGAGCAAAAGAGAAGAGAAATATGTATGCCATATAGGGCTAATTTGTGAGCATACATGGCATCCCCAGAAACTTCAAAAAATCTTGGGAGACTCTATAGGAGAGAGAGGATGTACAATTGAAAATGATACCAAAATACTGCTTGTTAAAGCTAATATCTTCATATAAGATTATACTGAATGGTCAGAGAAAACACAATATATTAGCATAAAATGAAGCATATGAAAGAGGCATTCTGTCATTAACCCTTCTTTTTTTTTTTTTTGGTCTTCTCATGATCTGCCTATGTTATCCCAACACAACGGGTTAAAAATATTAGTAGTAAACCCTACCCATAACTAGATTTGAAGGGTACCAAAAAGTCTTTTATCTCAAAAATGTTTTAGTCGTGGCCTTGCCAGACCTGAAATTCTCAAGTTATCCATAAACATTGACTGTTGTGTCCTTTCAGGTGCAAAGCCCTGTGTCTGGTCATTCTAATCTTATTACACACTCCACTGGGCTAAAGTACAGGAGGCCTCTGTTTAAATGCAAAAGTTACCTGGAAAAGACAAGCCATTAAGTGATTACATGCCATTAGGACCTTCACTCATCAGATTAGTCTCAGAAAGACCCTTGAGGGAACGAAACATGAACAAATAACAAATGCATTTCCATGGGGTACTAGAACAGAGCACTTCATTTCTGAGGTAGGAGGTTTACAGAATTAGCAGAAAATATTCTTTATGTATTTCCTTTCTGCTTTTGCCCATAGATATTCCACCCTAATCTAGCCATGAATTCTACTAACTCTTTCCTAAATTTATTTTCTAATGTATGTGTGAACACCTATATGCCCACACTCAGGTCAGAGTATACAATTAGACATTTTAAGAACTCTTGAGTAATGCAAAAGCTGGAGCTCAATTCAACTTATAAGCTTCTTCTGGTATTACCATTAATGATTAGTGTGCTCATTTAACTGTTCACAGCCATTATTTATTGAATGTTTAGGCTCTGGTAGCCTTTGAGATAAATTCTTTAAGCAAGTAGCAAAGTCAGGATTTGCATATTGACCTATTTTATGTTAAGGTGTAAGGATTTTTTTTTTTTAATTAAGATCCACTTTTTAACTGAAAGTAAAAAACGAACCAGGAACAGAAAGCCTGAAGGTATTTACAACCTGCACTCCTGCAGAAGTCAAGTAATAGTAGCTTTATTTAAAAAGGCAAGAATTCTCATTTGCCACATCTAGCTGACTGCCTTCATGTATATTACCTGCCTTAACTAGATCTATCACTTCAGTTCAGTTCAGTCGCTCAGTCATGTCCAACTCTGCGACCCCATGACTGCAGCACGTCAGGCCTCTCAGTCTAACACCAACTCCCGGAGTCTACCAAAACTCATGTCTTTTGAGTTGTTGATGCCATCCAACCATCTCATCCTCTGTCGACCCCTTCTCCTCCTACCCTCAATCTTTCACAGTATCACGGTCTTTTCAAATGGGTCAGCTCTTCACATCAGGTGGCCAAAGTACTGGAGTTTCAGCTTCAGCATCAGTCCTTCCAATGAACACCCAGGACTGATCTCCTTTAGGATGGACTGGTTGAATCACTGTGCAGTCCAAGGGACTCTCAAGAGTCTTCTCCAACATCAGAGTTCAAAAGGATCAACTCTTTGGCACTCAGCTTTCTTTACAGTCCAACTCTCACATCAATGCATGACTACTGGAGAAACCATAGCCTTGACTAGACTGACCTTTGTTGACAAAGTACTGTCTCTGCTTTATAATATGCTGTCTAAGTCGGTCTTCCAAGAAGTAAGCGTCTTTTAATTTCATGGCTGCAGGCACCATCTGCAGGGATTTTGGAGCCCCCCAAAATAAAGTCTGAAACTGTTTCCACTGCTTCCCCATGTATTTCCTTGAAGTGATGGGACCAGTTACTATGATCTTCGTTTTCTGAATGTTGAGCTTTAAGCCAAATTTTTCACTCTCCTCTTTCAATTTCATCAAGAGGGTCTTTAGTTCTTCTTCACTTTCTGCCACAAGGGTGATATCATCTGCATATCTGAGGTTATTGATATTTCTCCCAGCAGTCTTGATTCCAGCTTGTGCTTCCTCCAGCCCAGCATTTCTCATGATGTACTCTGCATACAAGTTAAATAAGCAGGGTGACAATATACAGCCTTGACGTACTCCTTTTCCTATTTGGAACCAGTCTGTTGTTTCATGTCCAGTTCTACCTGTTGCTTCCTGACCTGCATACAGGTTTCTCAAGAGGCAGGTCAGGTGGTCTGGTTTTCCCATCTCTTTCAGAATTTTCCACAGTTTATTGTCATCCACACAGTCAAAGGCTTTGGCATAGTCAATAAAGCAGAAATAGATGTTTTTCTGGAACTCTCTTGCTTTTTCAATGATCCAGCAGATGTTGGCCATTTGATCTCTGGTTTCTGCCTTTTCTAAAACCAGCTTGAACATCTGGAAGTTCACGGTTCACATATTGCTGAAGCCTGGCTTGGAGAATTTTAAGCATCACTTTACTAGTGTGTGCGATGAGTGCAATTGTGTGGTAGTTTGAGCATTCTTTGGCAATGCCCTTCTTTGGGATTGGAATGAAAACTGACCTTTTTCCAGTCCTGTGGCCACTGCTGAGTTTTCCAAATTTGCTGGCATATTGAGTGCAGCACTTTCCCAGCATCATCTTTTAGGATTTGAAATAGCTCCACTGGAATTCCATCACCTCCACTAGCTTTGTTCATAGTGATGCTTTCTAAGGCCCACTTGACTTCACATTCCAGGATGTCTGGCTCTAGGTGAGTGATCACATCATTGTGATTATCTTGGTCATGAAGTACTTTTTTTGTACAGTTCTTGTGTGTATTCTTGCCACCTCTTCTTAATATCTTCTGCTTCTGTTAGGTCCATACCATTTCTGTCCTTTATTGAGCCCATCTTTGCATGAAATGTTCCCTTGGTATCTCTAATTTTCTTGAAGAGATCTTTAGTCTTTCCCATTCTGCAGTTTTCCTCTATTTCTTTGCATTGATCACTGAGGAAGGCTTTCTTATCTCTTCTTGCTATTCTTTGGAAATCTGCATTCAGATGCTTGAATCTTTCCTTTTCTCCTTTGCTTTTTGCTTCTCTTCTTTTCACAGCTATTTGTAAGGCCTCCTCAGACAGCCATTTTGCTTTTTTGCATTTCTTTTCCATGGGGATGGTCTTGATCCCTGTCTCCTGTACAATGTCACGAACCTCATTCCATAGTTCATCAGGCACTCTATCTATCAGATCTAATCCCTTAAATCTATTTCTCACTTCCACTATATAATCATAAGGGATTTGATTTAGGTCATACCTGAATGGTCTAGTGGTTTTCCCTACTTTCTTCATTTTAAGTCTGAATTTGGCAATAAGGAGTTCATGATCTGAGCCACAGCCAGCTCCTGGTCTTGTTTTTGTTGACTGTATAGAGCTTCTCCATCTTTGGCTGCAAAGAATATAATCAATCTGATTTTGGTGTTGACCATCTGGTGATGTCCATGTGTAGAGTCTTCTCTTGTGTTGTTGGAAGAGGGTGTTTGCTAAGACCAGTGCGTTCTCTTGGCAAAACTCTGTAAGCCTTTGCTCTGCTTCATTCTGTACTCCAAGGCCAAACTAGATCCATAAACATGTCAATTTGCAGAATTTTAAAACAAGTTATTTTAAAGAATTTTAAAATAGGATATTTCTATTTATAGAAACTAAGTGGCTTGATACCACAGGAAAGAACCAAAAACTTATAAATCAACAGAACTAAATACTACTCAAAAGTATCATCAGAGGATGAATAAAATGATCTTAGTCTATTCGTCTATCGTTACAAAAACTTCTTGTGTAGTAAATTTGTAATATGTTACTGAAATTATTTTTAGATATTATAACAAAAAATGAAAAAAGAGAAAAGACCAAAAAGCATGAAAATATAATCAAAATAATTGTATCACACAATGTAATTTCATAGACATGAGTAGCTTGTTGCATACAGTTTTACAAGAAACTAAGAGAATTAATTCTTCTCAACTTATTATCTATTTATACATTTTTCCAACATTTAGAATTAAATTAAAACCATATATATTTGTTGAAAGTTAGAAACAAAGTGTTCTACATTAAATGTGTATTTAAACTGATAATATTTTAGTGTACACCAACAAGAACAAATCATTAAATTGTGCCATATTTTTTTAAAAAAGGTGGAAACTATAAGCAGAGTAATAGAGTCGTCAAATTCTGGTTCTCAGGGGAGATCTTTGCTTACTGTGAATGATAATCCTGCGTGTCAGTAGGCATAAAGGCAGCTACAGAGTAAGAAAACAAACTGTCAATTATAAGTCAATTCAGTGAGGGGTAAAAATCAAACCAACTGGCTATCTGGCATCAGTTATTCAAACTAACCTGTTGATCAAATTTTTCATTGTTTCTAACAGTTTCCTTGGTATCCTATACTCAGATTATAATTTCCTCAGTAGGGGCTAGATGAAGCCTCTCTCCACTATGTCTGTGGGTCCAGAAACCAATTTATTGGAGCATAAATGCTCAGGGAAGTTTCTAATAGGTTTCCCAAAAGCTAGCTAATAGTCAGTAAAGAAGCAATGAAATTTACACGGAATTGCTCAAGCAACAGTCATTCATTTACCCACTTGCTCACTTGTTTATGGAACAAAAAGCAAGCACTTCACACACTCCAAGACTCTAGATTTCTTTCTTGGTACTTAAACTCTAACAGAGAGGCCTTTTCTCAGCCCTTCAGAAAACTGAAGACCAGAGAAACCAAGTGGCTTGAAACCTCAGGAAAGAACAGCAGGATGTGAGCACTGGCTCACTTGCGGCAGAGCGCAGGAGTACAAGACACAAGGCATCACAGAAGTAGATCACACAAAGAATCATTTAAAACGTTAACAAGCTTATAAAAGCCAAATTATTCAAAAATACAGAACCCATGGGAGCTCGGATACGAGAGGAGTTCGCATCCACTCTCTGACTCCTATCCACAAACCTCTAATGAGTACTCAACAAAGGGCTTAGGAATAGAGCAGGAGATTTTCCATGTACTATAGAACTAGAAAAAAATGAAGACTGGTACATGTAACAATACAGATGTAATCAAAAGCATTATGCTAAATGAAAGAAGCCAAATTCATAAACTACATATTTTATGATTTCAGAATATATTTCAGAGTAAGACAAAGCCAAAAGAAATCAGTGGATGCCATGGGTTATGTATTGGAACTGGGAGGAATGACTGCAGTGGAACATTTAGGAGCTTTTCAGGATCATGGAAGTGGTTTTTACTTGATTGTTGTGGGCACATGTCCAGCAAGAAAAATCATAGAACTCTCTGCCTTCATCGAAACTCATAGAACTATGCATTGAAAATGGTGAATTTTATAGAATAATTTTTTTCAATAAACCTGTGAAGGAGGATTCCAGAATAAATTTCTTAACCCAGGTAATAACCACAGCTAATATTTTAGTTTACTTACTTTTATTTCTGTGTGTGTGTGTTTTATCATCTATGTATAGTTTTGTATTCTGTACTTAACAATACTGAGCATTTTTTCCATCTTTAAATCATCTTCCAAAATCAAATTTCACATTATAGAAAAAGATATACTGAAATAGTTTGTTAATTATTACTAAAAGATATAATATATGAAAAGTTTAAGAATCTAATTGCAGTACACACTTTAGCTGATCATGTGTTCATTTTTCATTTAATTCATTTTTAATTCACTCAGTCATTCAATAAACATGTACTGAGCATCACTGATAGAAAATCAAATTAAATGAGATTCATGTTCTCAAAGATATAACTGAGTACTGAGGACACAACCAATTCAAAAGCTAATTATAAACCTGGTGACATATGTTACAACAGAGGTATTAAAAAGTACAATTATTCATAATATTATTCATAAATTACCATGAGACTTTCATAGGGAATCATTTTATACATTTAATCACCATTAAATTTAATTGTTTTCTAAATTTGCATTTATATGCCTGTATTAATGAGATTTTCTTTGGTCATAGTGATTCCGGTCACTCTTTCCTTGAAAACATTCTGCACAAACCTGTGGTGTGCAACTTCAAAATTATGTCATTCATTAACTTTTTCATGTGTCAGATTTGAGTCACACTCTTTCTAACAAAAATTCTTGCTCCTGAGGAGGTTTTTCCCTGGTTTGGAGCCAAAGTGATCATGAGCTTCAGGGACCAAACCCCTGGTGAAACCCTTCCATTTTTATTTTTCCCAATAATCTATTTTTAACCCTTAATTAGCAATACAGAAACACCATCTTATTTCATGCCTTACTATGAAGTTTAAGTGCTCTCTCCAGCAATATGATTGATCAAAAGCAGAAATCCACAAACACACATAGAGTTCAACTATTACTCTGAATAGTCTAGGTCTCATTTCCAAATAAAGATGTCCCAGAGGCAGCATTGTGCTTGAACTACATTCTTAGGATGTCCTCGACTAACTTGCACTGTTGCCTCAACTTGCATGAGAAGAAAACTTCAAGAACCAGAACAAAGCTATAATACCAATTACTATAAAGTATTTTGAAAATGAAGTAACTCAGTCGTGTCCGACTCTTTGTGACCCCATGGACTGTAGCCTACCAGGCTCCTCTGTCCATGGGATTTTCCAGGCAAGAGTACTGGAGTGGGTTGCCAGTGCCTTCTCCAGTTTTGAGGAACCTGCTTATATGAGTCAGCTGGGGCTGCCATTATAAAATATCACAGACTGTGTGGCTTAAGAAACAGAAATCTATTTTTTCACAGTTTTGGAAGCTAGAAGTCCAAGATCAAAGTGTCTGCAAGATCAGTTTCTTCTGAGACTTCTCACCTTGGCTTGTAGGTGACCAGCTTACCACCATGTCCTTACACAATTGCGCCTCTGTGCATGGGAATGTCTATGCCCCCAATTCCTCTTCTTGTAAGGACATCAGTTACACTGGATTAGAGCCCACCCATATGGTGTCCCTTATAAGGAGGCCAGTTATATCGGTTAGGGCTTCCCTGGTGGCTCTGATGGTAAAGAATCTGCCTGCAATGCAAGAGACCCAGGTTCAGTCCCTGGGTCAGGAAGATCCCCTGGAGAAGGAAACGGCAATCCACTCCAGTGTTCTTGCCCAGAGAATTCCACAGATTTAGGAGCTTTGCAGGCTACAGTCCATGGGATCACAAAGAGTTGGACACAACTGAATGACACATTTTCACTTTCCACCCATATTTAACCTATTTAACTTAATTACTGCTTTGAAGGCCCTAAATCCAAGTATAGTCATATTCTGAGATACTGGGAGCTAGAAATTTAACCTATGAGTTTTGAGGAAACATAATTCAGTCTACTACAGCAGTTGTTACATTTATTAAAGAGATAAAAATACTGAAAAAAGTATCCAATATATATTTTTATGAACATTTATTACTGACTTCCAACAAAGTAATGTATTACTCCCTCTGAGGAAGTGATAGGTTTTCTTAGGAACACTGTGAATCGTATAACTGATCATGTTTTGAATTTTTCTTTGATCATCAGGATTCTCAAGCTCAACTTAAGTAAATGTACTTCACTTATTCTATGGACTCGATTTAAAAATTTACACTTTTTTTCCAGATTTTGATCAATTTATTTTACCTGCTTTGTCAGAATCTTGATTTACTTTTATCATTTTTTTATCCATTTTATTGTAGGTAATATGAAATATGACATCCTAGGTGGCAAGATTAAATAAATTGTGGGGACAGTCATCAGCAAACCTTAAAAATGCCCAACATCTATGTAAGCCACAGGTGACTACATCTGATTTTCCTTAGCTATGGCAGACCTCCTGCACTGGAAGCAATAGCATGTCTAATGAACGGGGCATGTCTGTGGTCTAGATGTCTCCTCTACGCCATGAGGTATTTATGTCTTTTGATCACAAATTCTTGAAAATATGATATGAAAACTTTAAAAAATCTATTCCCTATCAAAAGACAGCATATTTTATGTGCTGATCAAGAGTTCAGACCCTGCAGCCTGACTTCTGGGTTCTAATGTTAGCCTAACCCCATATTAGCTGTGATGCCCTGAGCAAGTTACATGAAATGTCTGTATACCATATTTTTTCATCTGCAATGGGAAGATAGTGGGAACATATATCCGAAGTGTTTCATGAGGGCCAGGAGAATAAAAACTTATAAAAAGATCAGAACAACTCCAAAAAAATAGAAACTGCTCCATCACTGTTAAGCAATATCATCTCAGAAAAACACACTCCAAAATTTGCATGTGGTTTCCAAGTCCTCACAGATGCCCTGAAGCTCTTCACTACTATGTAGTTCTGTGTCCAGGAAGCCCAGCTAACAATGTCTTCTCTACCAATTTTGTCTTGAACAAGAAATTCAGTTAAATTTAACTCAAACATACATTATTTCTGCTTTTTTTTTTAATTTTTATTTTTTTTATTTTAGTTTTTTATTTTTTAAATTTTAAAATCTTTAATTCTTACATGCATTCCCAAACATGAACCCCCCTCCCACCTCCCTCCCCAGAACATCTTTCTGGGTCATCCCCATGCACCAGCCCCAAGCATGCTGCATCCTGCGTCAGACATAGACTGGCGATTCAATTCACATGATAGTATACATGTTAGAATGTCATTCTCCCAAATCATCCCACCCTCTCCCTCTCCCTCTGAGTCCAAAAGTCCGTTATACACATCTGTATCCCTTTCCCTGTCTTGCATACAGGGTCGTCATTGCCATCTTCCTAAATTCCATATATATGTGTTAGTATACTGTATTGGTGTTTTTCTTTCTCGCTTACTTCACTCTGTATAATCGGCTCCAGTTTCATCCATCTCATCAGAACTGATTCAAATGAATTCTTTTTAACTGCTGAGTAATACTCCATTGTGTATATGTACCACAGCTTTCTTATCCATTCATCTGCTGATGGACATCTAGGTTGTTTCCATGTCCTGGCTATTATAAACAGTGCTGCGATGAACATTGGGGTACATGTGTCTCTTTCAATTCTGGTTTCCTCGGTGTGTATGCCCAGCAGTGGGATTGCTGGGTCATAAGGGAGTTCTATTTGCAATTTTTTAAGGAATCTCCACACTGTTCTCCATAGTGGCTGTACTAGTTTGCATTCCCACCAACAGTGTAGGAGGGTTCCCTTTTCTCCACACCCCCTCCAGCTTGCAGATTTTTGGATCGCAGCCATTCTGACTGGTGTGAAGTGGTACCTCATTGTGGTTTTGATTTGCATTTCTCTAATAAGGAGTGATGTTGAGCATCTTTTCATGTGTTTGTTAGCCATCCGTATGTCTTCTTTGGAGAAATGTCTATTTAGTTCTTTGGCCCATTTTTTGATTGGGTCGTTAATTTTTCTGGAATTGAGCTGCATAAGTTGCTTGTATATTTTTGAGATTAGTTGTTTGTCAGTTGCTTCATTTGCTATTATTTTCTCCCATTCAGAAGGCTGTCTTTTCACCTTGCTTATATTTTCCTTTGTTGTGCAGAAGCTTTTAATTTTAATTAGATCCCATTTGTTTATTTTTGCTTTTATTTCCAGAATTCTGGGAGGTGGATCATAGAGGATCCTGCTGTGATTTATGTCTGAGAGTGTTTCTGCTTTTGCTTTTGTATTTGTTGAGCCTCCGCAGAACATTTGACAGGGAAGTGCTAAAGCATCATTATATTATTTTGTGCTTTATTCCATTAAAAAAAAAAAGACGTCAAAAGAATAAAAAGTACAAATTGCATTGGACTATAAAGTACAATTTCACCATGTTTTCTTCTGGGAAATGATCAAGGCCTTCTTTTATTTTGTTGTTTCACAAACATTTAGGGAGCACCTCCTTTTCACAAGGTAATCAGCTAGAGGAAGAGAGAGAAAGAAAGAGATAGTGTTTGGTGTTTCCAAGCTAAGATTCAGTGTGAATTGTGACCAGATCAATGAAACCACAGAAATAAGTACCGATTATGAAGATAGTCAAAAGCGTGGACTAATTGTTCTTTGTGCTTTTTCCCTAACACATATAGATAATCCCAGGCATCAGATTTCCAACCACAATTTAGAGTGATATAAACCCACCTTCCTTTCCTTACTTTATTCATCCCAAATACTGTTTGAAGATACTACTTGTATTTTCATGCACGTTATTATGTAAAATAAGTGAAAGTAAAAGAATTGTCAAACCAAATTCAGCTGGTTGCTGAAACATAGAATTGTTTTTAATATCACTTTTTTCACAAACCAATATATCTACCAGCCTTAAGACTTGTGGACTGAATAAAAAATGTATTGGGTGTACTTGATACAAACAGTAAACGGAAAATCTTTTACAATGGAGCTTATATTTTGTTATATAAAAGCTTTGTATTCCTCTATTATTGTGTGTTAAAAGGACTCTCTCGTTTTCAAATAATTTTGCATTAGCTTTGGTTCAGCAGTGATGTTCTTTTCTTTGAAAAAGCTTTGCCCACAGCTCTTTAAGCCTTCATGTGTAAATTAAAGAGAATGAAAAATAGCATGAAGCATCTTAGAAACCTTGACACTCCATCATTGTTGCCACAAATGTCCTTATTAAGCTTAATTCATTGATGTGCTTGGTCTAAACTATTTTTTCTTGAGAATAAAATACATGAAACACTTATTTTCTAAACCCAATTTAGTAATAGCTGATCAGTAAAAGAAATCTTTAAATTTAGCTAGGCAACAAAGCTTTTTAGAAATTTCAACAACCTTGGAAGAATTTTCTACATAGGCACAGCCTTTGTTATTCCTGCAATTTGAACGTGCTAAACATATGATATTCAGAATAATCTTACAAAATGTCAAAAATATATTTATCATGAATAGCAATGTTTTTATTTTATAGCAATAAGTAATTATTCCAAACATTGCTGCTAATATTTCATTAAATTATAAAAATATCTTACATTCCTTATATTATTTGGGAGGAAAATGGTAATAGATCAATGAGTTGATGGAAGTAAAATTCACACTCAAATTTTCACTACAACTAATTCTAGAAGAAATTTAACTTTAAGGAATCAATCATAGCTTCGATATATTCTTATTGTTTAACAATCTGGGTACCTATGTAAACACACTGGAACAATGAAATTATACCCTCTAAAAAACAGTCATACATTTGCTATCACAATCATTAGCAGAAAGAGACAATACAATTAGAATGAAAGGAGGCAATGAAAATGCTACCTTGGAATAGAAAAAAATGTAAAGACAAACCTGGAGGAAGGATGGCATTAGCACTATGAAGAGATGAAAATGTCAGGACACCAAGTTAATCTTTGTTTACAAAAACTGCAAGCTTAACAAAATCAGAGGAGAATCCATCAACAAATGAGTGGATAAACAAATGTAGTACATGCAAACAATGAAATATTCAAACATAAAAAAGAATGAAGTTCTGATACATGCTACAACATTAATGAACCTTGAGGACATTATGTTAATTGAAATAAGCCAGATACGGAAGAGTAAATGTTTCATGATTCCACTTATCTGAAATACCTAGAATAGGCACATGCACAGAGACAGAAAGTAGATTAGACATTCCCAATGTCTTGGGTGAGAGAAAAATAAGGAGCAATTATTTAATGAGTACGGAGTTTTGTTTTGGTTGATGAAAACACTGGGCTGATAGTAGTGATAATCGTATAACACTGTGAGTGTAATTAATTCCACTGAATTGTACACTTAGAAAGGTTTAAAATAGTAAAAATTATATTTATTTTACCAAAATCTTTAAATATAAACATACTATACATACAAACACACACACACACACCTGCAAGTCAATAAACATCCTAGAGAAAATGCATATTAAGAACTTAGCATGGAAATTATGCATGTACTTGGCAGATCACATGTATTCAATAAATGCCAATTATTTGTAAAGTGAAAAAAGGAATCCTGACCTTTAAAAAGATGTTGACCACAGGACTGGAATTCAAGTTCCTTGATAATGTGAACTGTTTGCTTTCCAAACCCTCCACAGAATGGAGCAAAGGGCTCCCACAGGTAGATATTTCATGTTGGATGAGTAACTGGTTGAGCAAATTTGAGCCTGGTTACCTTGAAGGAGGCAATGTCACCTCCACTTTCATAAGGGAGAAGTGATCTGGTAGTACAAGATAAAGAGTAACAAAGTCTTTGGTAACAAATATTTTAAAATTAAAAAGGGGATAGAGAGAAAGAGAATCAGAATTTCAATTTATGGAATTAGAATGTTTCAGCTAGAAGCTAGGACTCTAGTGTAAATTCAGTCTTTCACGGATGAGGAAATTGTAGGTAGGGAGGAAAATGAAATGAAAATGAGGTAGCCAAGGCCAAGGTGATTCATGCAAATGTTGTCTAGTTTGAGTAATACCATAAATTCAGAGAATACTATTTATGCTTCTCTTAAGTCTAATACAGTGCCTCAACACTGCATGAAGGAACCAGTAAGATTTATTAATATTAGTCAGTCAATTCAGGTATCTATTTATGTGCTGAAGCGATTACTATAACCGCAGTACAAATAAAAGGAAAAGCAGAAGTGCAAAATTTTAATCCCTGTGCCTAGTGTTCAACTCATATTGTGTGTGTTAGTAACTCAGTCATGTCCGACTCTTTGAGACCCCATGGACTGCAGCCCACCAGCCTCCTCTGTCCATGAGATTAGCCCAACAAGAACACTGGAGTGGGTAGCCATTTTCTTCTCCAAATCAGAAAATGTTAAAAATAGGAAACTCTATAATATAATCTGAACAAAGTTCATTAATCCTTCTAGTTTGTAGATATGCCTTTTAAAAGGCAAAGTCACTAAGTGAAAATTTACACTTTAATAAAAATATACTGCAGTAACCATTCTTTTCTAATGATACCTGTAAACTATGTTGGAATTAGTTGCTTAAAAGTATGCTAAACAA
Organism: Ovis canadensis; assembly: GCF_042477335.2. Lineage (NCBI taxonomy): Eukaryota > Metazoa > Chordata > Mammalia > Artiodactyla > Bovidae > Ovis > Ovis canadensis. The sequence goes on along the minus strand of NC_091252.1, from coordinate 32,944,393 downwards.
ACAAATCAAATACCTCTAACAGGCCTTACCAGAGCTACTAAATAAACCATGAAGAACTATCATACAAGATAAACAAACCCAATTAGAAAATGGACCAAATAACCTAAGTGCTATGGATAAAAGGTAGAGACACAAGGTAGAATCAGGCAATATTTAGACCACATTTCATTCTTCCAAGGACTCAGAACCAAGAGCATATAGCTTTTGTCTACAGTACTCTAATTTCAATAGAATATTTGAACTTTGTGACAATGATTATATCTACTGTATTATAAAACTATTAATCATTAAATGTTTAAATGAGTTTTTCTTTTCTATACCTATAAATGTTATATTCAGAAGCTAAATTTTTAACATCAGATAGATTTTAAATCTTAATTTGTAATTACTCTAAAATACCATTTGACAAAAAGAAGTTTGTTTTACATCAGATTCTTGGAGGAGATAATTAATTTTAATATCTGTAACATTTATCAAAACTTATGTGTTATTTATAAAAAATGACTATTAAAGTATACTCAGCCTTTAAAGGAAACTATAAACATTTTAACTTTGCTAAAATGGATGAAATGAACAAAATGATTATTCAATTATCTTATTAACCCCATGACTAAATAAGATGATAGTATATTTTCTTCAGTTCAGTTCAGTTCAGTCTCTCAGTTATGTCCGACTCTTTGCAACCCCATGAATCGCAGCACACCAGGCCTCCCTGTCCATCACCATCTCCCGGAGTTCACTCAGACTCACGTCCATCAAGTCAGTGATGCCATCCAGCCACCTCATCCTCTGTCATCCCCTTCTCCTCCTGCCCCCAATCCCTCCCAGCATCAGAGTCTTTTCCAATGAGTCAACTCTTTGCATGAGGTGGCCAAAGTACTGGAGTTTCAGCTTTAGCGTCATTCCTTCTAAAGAAATCCCAGGGCTGATTTCCTTCAGAATGGACTGGTTGGATCTCCTTGCAGTCCAAGGGACTCTCAAGAGTCTTCAACACCACAGTTCAAAAGCATCAATTCTTCAGCACTCAGCCTTCTTCACAGTCCAACTCTCACATCCATACATGATGACAGGAAAAACCATAGCCTTGACTAGACGGACCTTTGTTGACAAAGTAATGTCTCTGCTTTTCAACATGCTGTCTAGGTTGGTCATAACTTTTCTTCCAAGTAGTAAGCATCTTTTAATTTCATGGCTGTAGTCACCATCTGCAGGGATTTTGGAGCCCCCCAAAATAAAGTCTGAAACTGTTTCCACTGTTTCCCCATCTACTTCCCATGAAGTGATGGGACCAGATGCCATGATCTTCATTTTCTGAATGTTGAGCTTTAAGCCAACTTTTTCACTCTCCACTTTCACTTTCATCAAGAGGCTTTTTAGTTCCTCTTCACTTTCTGCCATAAGGGTGGTGTCATCTGCACATCTGAGGTTATTGATATTTCTCCCGGCAATCTTGATTCCAGCTTGTGTTTCTTCCAGCCCAGCGTTTCTCATGATGTACTCTGCATGTTAGTTAAATAAGCAGGGTGACAATATAAAGCCTTGATGTACTCCTTTTCCTATTTGGAACCAGTCTGTTGTTCCATGTCCAGTTCTAACTGTTGCTTCCTGACCTGCATATAGGTTTTTCAAGAGCCAAGTCAGGTGGTCTGGTATTCCCATCTCTTTCAAAATTTTCCACAGTTTATTGTGATCCACACAGTCAAAGCTTTGGCATAGTCAATAAAGCAGAAACAGATATTTTTCTGGAACTCTCTTGCTTTTTCGATGATCCAGCAGATGTTGGCAATTTGATCTCTGGTTCCTCTGCCTTTTCTAAAACCAGCTTGAACATCTGGAAGTTCACGGTTCACGTATTTTCTTCAGATATTATCAATTACATGTCCCATTTTTCCACAATGATTCTATTAATGTGATTATTTCAAATACTTATAAATTAAATCAATGCTGAGGAAAAAGCATATTGTAAATTCCACTAATTTACTTATTTATTTCATTGATATTTATCATGTAGTTATTTTGTATCATGCATCAAAACCAACATTCAATTGCAACAAGATCATTTATTACTACAAACACAATATAAAACTTCTATTAAGCAATACAATTCACACAGTATCCTAAGACTCATAAGATATGAGCAGTATCCCTGACTCATAAGCAATATTTTGATCTTTATATCATATATATATACATATATTTCTCTCATTTCACTATTTTGTAAACCAACCCCCCCAAAAAAATTGTTTTCAGAATAACTAACTTGTGACCTACTTATATGGCTCTGATTCATTAAGGTCAAATTAACACCATTCATCTGAATCCTTCAATTTAATACTTTTTAATGTTTGTTAGGTATATAATGAATATCAAGCACTGGGGTAGATGCCAGGCAGGCAAAGACGATATACATGGTCCATGGTCTAATCAGCATTACAAGGAAGCTCACAGAATTGTGAAGAAAATTTTCATCTTCCCCTTCCTTAACTGCAAGTTTTCATTATCTGGCTGGAGTTATGTAAACTTCAAGTCTGGAGTTGTGTCTGGTATTTTCTAGTCACCGCAGTCTAGTACACATCATGTTATCATTTGCAGCCCTTGATATTTGCTGCCACTTCCCTGATACTGACCATGAGTCACTGCATTACAGAATGAGCACTGATCTTAAGATTCCAGATGCTTCTCTCTCTGCCTTATGAAACCACGTGCTTCCATCTATTAGCTAAGTTAAACATCCTCGGTAGCAACTGCTTGCCCATACATCCTCATGGACCTGCCACTTACATTTCAAGATACCAAGCTCCATCAACTAACCACACTAGTATGCATTTCCTGGTTCATATACCCTCCTGTTAATGACATCTTCTGTCAAGCAGTCCTTTTCATGACAGTTTGGGTGGGAGAAAGAAATGTTTCTCAATTAGTTGTATCCTCCATAGGAAGAAATTCTATCCTGAATTAAATTTCTACCTTGGGTCTGAACACAGAGCTTTGAAAATTTTTTTCCTTTCCTGAATTATTATTTAAAATAATAGTTAATGCTACTTTTCAAAATAATATCTTTAACCTTTTCAAACCCAACATTTTATATTAATAGATGTGGTAAATAAAATTCAAAGAGGTTAAATGACTTTTCCAAGGTCACATGGCAAATTAATGCCAGAGGTAAAACTTTTTGTCTTACCTCTAAGACTGATTTTATATGATCAAATATCAGACCTGGAAGAAAGATACCAGTTAATGTATTTGCCAAAGTATGTGAGTTCTACTACTCAGGGCAGAAGTTTGGCTTTTAACAAAGAAAGGCCGTAAAAGAAAGGCTGTAAAAAAAATTATCCTCAGTGTATCTAACCAATTATAACTGATTCTGTATCTCTGATTTTTTTCTAGGCTGTGCTCAAGACAATATGTTTAACAGAGACATTTGCTACATAAACGTGTGTACACACACAACCCAAGTATACAAAAGAATGGCAAGTAAAATGTCCTGGATTCTAAGATGTTAAAATAATGGATATTCCCTAGCCACACTATCATTATTTATTTGCTGTAAAATAAAATAATTTATATTAGCCTTTCCCAAAAATTCACCAATTGTAGGGCCCACTGAACATGTTTTAATAATGAATCTTGAAGAATCAATATAACCAAGTGGAAAAACTTTTTTCTAAAATAAAAGATCTGAATTCTGAACATGTAGCACTGGCTGGAGTATCTGACATCCATATGAAAGAGGTTTCACCCAAAATATGCAGCTCAGGCTGTGACAGTCACAGTGATGCGCACTGTGTAATGTCAATTCAAGAGGAGAGGCCACAGCAGAGTGAAAAGGACCCCGCTAACATGCGTCTCATGGCGCTAAGGAATCGCTTAAGAATCCTGACTGCAAAGTGACTGAACAATAGGCCAAATGTGACACTTACTTTTTGGACATTTAATGAAAAGAATTTAATAGGATGTCTTCCCATTTGGTTCAAATGCTATTTTTCTCCATTTAAACATTTTGTATACCCCTAATATTCTGTAACATATTTATTGTTTTCAATAGCTCACACAATTTATGATGTTGCTATTGCATATAAATAAGATGCTATACGCTTAGCTTGGAAAATGGTGTTAATGTGTCTGCAAATGGAAAAGGAAAGGTAAACAAAATAAATGTGGAAATATATACCCCAAAGAACACACATCCTTCTATTATTTCATGTATCTTTATATGATTTGGAATTACTCAAAAATGTAATAATCAAAACAATAAAATAAAATTAAGAAATTTAAGTTTTCATAGTGCAGTTAAAAGAAATTAATTAGATTGGATGGCATCACCAACCCAATGGACATGAGTTCAAGTAAACTCTGGGAGTCTGTGATAGATAGGGAAGCCTGGCGTGCTGTAATTCATGGGGTCGTAAAGAGTCGGACACAACTGAGTGACTGAACTGAACCGAATATTGTCCACGCTTTCTGTATATTTGGCATAAGATAACATATCCATCTAGAAACATTTGTTACCATGTTGGAAAATATTACCCTAAACATTTCTGTTCCGCTCCAAGAGGGTGCCATTATTAGAGACAGTCTGGTAGATGCTGAACCAAATAATGAATGAAAGACTACAGCCACTTTAGTCAACGGCAAGAACTCAATTACACAGTACTTTTTGCACTAAGGCTGACTGGTAGTTATCCACTAGTTATCCCAATATTATGAACTAACTTGTTTTATTAACAATACAGTCCCATCCTGGTACCCTATAAGCACTCATATGGTAATCACTTGTCAACATGTCTTTAAAATCCCAGGAGTTTTCAGTCTTGGTTTGCACGATAAGATTTGTTTCTTGCATAAGACTATATAACTACCAATACTGGAGTAGAGCTTTATTACCCAAGTATCTCAGGGGAAGCATGCTTCTTACCAGAATCAAGTCCATGAACAGGTCAGAAAGATAAATGACCTTCAATATTTGGATGAAATTCTGTTTTATTTTATCAATATTTATTATATGAATAAACAGACAAATACTGGCAAAGCCAAAGAACTGTATTCTTAACTGGACTTAAGAAAGTTTTCTGAAAACTAAATCAAACAAAAAAATATTTTGTCATTATGAGCTACAAAATTCGACTTTATATGTCTATATGTATGAGTATATATTTCATCTTACCAATGTCACTGTTTCCTCAATAACATGGTCTTACTTCCCTAATTTTACCATCACATGAATTAAAGGGAATTCACACGAGTCTAAAATCCTGATGGCTTTCATGATGGGAAGGACTTATTTATCACCTTATTATCTTTGGCATCTTTATCCCATTAATAAATATCTTTTTTATAGATTTGAAACACAAATGTGTTTGGCAGAGTGGTCATTTTTTGATCATCTAATACCTCAACAGATGCATATTAGATGAAAATGTTGATACCATGTCACCTCTAGTTCAGATTTATAAACAATAAAGCTCTGTGTGCGGCAATTTACAAACTTGCAGGTGGAATAAGCTTCCTTACAAGTATATCTGGAAGGCTTACCTGGTAGAGCTCCCCAAGTCCTGTGGCTTAAAGAGAGTCTCCTAGAAAATGTCCCCAGAAACCCCCTCATTAGCTTGCATTTACATTGTGCTTTTCTCTTTTTACTCCCCTGCAGTGATTGGGAAATAACTGGAAGAAAGAGATAGCTTCTTGTCAGAAATGGTTTAGGGCCTTCTGTTGGAGAAGCAATCATCCACAAAGCTTACAATTTGCTTTTCCACAAGTGAGAAAATTAACAGGTGTGTTTTGAAATTAAAGAGGAAACAAAACTTTGGGCTGAAATCAAGGCTTTACTAGTTTACCTAAATCAAAGATTATAGTTGAACCAAAATAACGTATTCTCCTTTTCATCCTGGTCAAGAGATAAGAACAAAGACTAATTCAATTCACATCTTCTCTTTCTTGGCCATTTACAATGTATTTAATTTGATTAAGATAATTAGCTTTAAAGTTGGAGTTAGAACATTGCAAAAAGCCATCTGTCAGTAATTTATGGGTCTTGTGCAATTATTGGCTTCAGCTCTGTGCTGCATATAGAAGACAAGCCATTTATGGGTAGGGTTACTTTAAAACAGGAGGTTAGGTACTGAAAATAATTTTCAAATAATTTGTTTTCCCACAAATTACTTCATGTATAAAATTTGAAGGTGACCATTTTGATGTAAGTCACTATTGTTCACTGTGATATAGGAGAAAAGAATCCCATGATCCCTCCCTCCTTTCTACCCAGAAGAAAACAAGAATTCCTTGATTTGCAATTTCAACCGTGGTTGGCATGTTCTGGTGTTTTACAAATTGCATCTTACAATTCTGGTTGACCTCTACTATTTCCACTCCTGAGAGCTGTAATTATGGTTGTGTTCTTAGCAGCTTTCCTAGTTTGGAACTATAATTCAGTTTGTCCCTACAAAATTTTTTCTCTATTGAGACAGAATGAATATAAGCAAGAGAGGCAGAAGGGTGTTCTCTTCTGGCACCATTAAGCTGCTTCAGTCGTGTCCGACTCTGTGTGACCCCATAAAGCCCACCAGGCTTCTCCATCCCTGGGATTCTCCAGGCAAGAATACTTGAGTTGCCATTTCCTTCTCCAATGCATGCTAAGCCACGTCAGTCGTGTCCGACTCCATGCAACCCTATGGACAGCAGCCCACGAGGCTCCCCTATCCACAGGACTCTCCAGGCAAGAATACTGGAGTGGGTTGCCATTTCCTTCTCCTTTTCTGGAACTAGATGAAATAATTTGGAAGAAGGATTCCTGAGGTGGCTTTAATTACTCATAAAATTCTGAAGAATTCTCTTTTAAAGCCTTGAATGCCTAACTTGTCTGTATAAAACTATACTCTGATTATTTTATTACAATGATATATAAATTTCAAAATATCAAGAACTTGCCCAGTCAGCTGTAGACTCCCTTTGTTGTTGTTCAGTCACTAAGTTGTGTCTGATTCTTTGCAAATCCCATGGACTGCATCATGCCAGGCTCCCCTGTCCTCCGCTAACTCCTGGAATTTGCTCAAATTCATGTCCATTGACTCAGTGATGCTGTCTAACCATCTCATCCTCTGCTGCCTCCTTCTCTTTTTGCCTTCAGTCTTTCCCAGCATCAGGGTCTTTACCAATGAGTCAGCTCCTTGCATCAGGTGGCCAAAGTATTGGAGCTTCAGCTTTAGCATCAGTCCTTCCAGTGAATATTCAGTGTTGATTTCTTTTAGGACTGACTAGTTTTATTTCCTGGCTGTCAAAGGGATTCTCAAGAGTCTTCTCCAGTACCACAAATTGGAAACATCCATTCTTCAGCACTCAGCATTCTTTATAGTCCAACTCTCACATCCACACATGACTACTGGAAAAACCATACCTTTGACTATATGGGCCTTTGTGGGCAAAGTGATGTCTCTGCTTTTTAATATGCTGTCTAGGTTTCTTATAGCTTTCCTTCAAAGGAGCAAGATTATTTTAATTTCCTGGCTACGGTCACCATCCACAGTGATTTTGGCACCCAAGAAAATAAAAAGTTTGGAGTTTGACAATAGGAGCTAAACTTCGTTCACAGATGATGGACAGAACATTTCCTCCTGTGCCCTGGTTCTAGGCACAGGGTCAGGTAGGAAAGTAGCAGTGACTGAGGAAATGGGAAGAAATGCAGCTGTTGAGCTTTCCGCCCAGCTCCACAAGCCACACAGGCAACATACCCACTCCTGTGCCCTGGCTGGAAGCCTTAGACATCACTCACTCCCCTCAGCCTACCATTGCCCTCTCTGTACCCCAGGGTACTCGCCTTGATACCCTGCACAACATCTTTTCATCCTTGTTGAAGAGCAAAATTCTCTGCTGATGACACGCACAAATAATCATTTCCACCCACTCAGAGCCAGGTCAGTTCACATGGAGCTGAGAATTTGAAGTGGAGTGACTCAACTTTTAGCCTAAGTCATCCCCTAGGAAATGCCATCTGCTGGGAGTTATTACAGTTCCAATCAACACTATGTTTATAAAATTGACTCAGACCTTCTGTCAAAAAACAAAACAGTTTTTAACAAAAATAAAAATAAAAATGATAAAGGTAACTAAGCCTACAGAAGGAAATGGCAATCCACTCCAGTATTCTTGCCTGGAGAATCCCATGGACAGAGGAGCCTGGTGGGCTACAGTCCATGGGATCACAAAGAGTCGGACACGACTGAAAGACTTCACTTTCACTTTCACTAATTTATGAGGAAACAGTATTGCGTCCTCCTTTTCTTGCTCTATTTTTTTGAAGTGATTTCTCAAAATGCTTTTTCCTAAAGTAGATATTCTTCAGAAATTTACCAGAGGGCATACCAGTTCACTCTTTCTTTGTATGGCTTTACAGATTTATACCCCCAAAAGCATAATGTTCAAAGCTGCCATGGTGGTGTGCTAGGGCTACAGTCAGATCAAGAGTTGGGTGAAATTTCAGATTATTTATCATGAACTCCAAGTGTTCACTCACATGGAAAAATGAGTCACTCAGAGGCTTCTAATATAAGCAAGAAGGAGGAAGGTAAATTATAGTATTTTTTTCTCTAAATATATCAGTGCTTTCTTTCTCAAGGTATTTTTAAAGATCTGTATATTGTTGTAAGGGCTTCCCTTGTGGCTCAGCTGGTAAAGAATCTGCCTGCAATATAGGAGACCTGGGTTTGATCCCTGGGTTGGGAAGATCCCCTGAAGAAGGGAAAGGCTACCCACTCCAGTATTCTGGCCTGGAGAATTGCATGGACCATACAGTCCATGGGGTCACAAAGAGTTGGACACGACTGAGTGACTTTCACTTTCATACTGTTCTATAAATAGTATGCTACAATTCTCCAATTCCTTTAGCTCTTAGAAGTTTTAAGTGTAAGTAAAGGAATTTTTTGCCTTCTAGAGTACAAAGAGCATGTATAGAATTGAGGAAGATGATGGATACCTGAGAAAAATAAATTACAGATGCTGTCAGAGACTCTGGGTGGTGGTATTCTTCACCAGACTTTGGTTCCCTCTAGATTGGAGAAGGCAATGGCACCCCACTCCAGTACTTTTGCCTGGAAAATCCTATGGATGGAGGAGCCTGGTGGGCTGCAGTCCATGGGGTCGCTAGAGTCAGACACGACTGAGTGACTTCACTTTCACTTTTCACTTTCATGCATTGGAGAAGGAAATGGCAACCCACTCCAGTGTTCTTGCCTGGAGAATCCCAGGGACGGTGAAGCCTGGTGGGCTGCCATCTATGGGGTCGCACAGAGTTGGACACAAATGAATTGACTTAGCACTAGCAGCTTTACCCTACCAGGTGTTCTGTGTGGTATGTATTCACTGTTATCCACCTCAGCTCTCTATTTTTAAGTCCCTGCTTTATGCCTGGCTGGTCAGCTAGTGAGAGTATTGTGTTTCTCCCTTTAGCAATCAAGTCTCTGACAATTTGTTATGGTGGACTTTCCTTAGTTGAAGAGTGGTACAATATTAGAAACCACTCAAGTCAATATGAACAAAAACTGACATTACTAAACTGCAGAATCTACAACTTTTCACCACTGCCCCAGGGTGAGTCCAAGCACTGTGCAACTTAGAGATATGGAATAAGACTGGAACATGCTTTATGATCAAGGTAGCTTCTGGATGATATTTTTTCTTTACTATTTATTATTAGCATTATTTCTATTGTATTATTTCTATTATACCTAATTCCAAAGATGACTGAAAACATTTATGTGGAAATACAAACATAATCAGATAATTAAAACATGGAAGAGAGTCTTAGAACATGCAAAATAATAGTTCTTAAGCTTTGATGAAAGCTGTAAATCTCCCCCTTAGAAAAATATAGATATGCACATTTTGACATCCAAAGTTAAAAACAAAAACAAAAAAATGCTCATTCATGGAAAAACTCCTCAAAGCCCCTGCTTGAAGGGTACAAATAACCATGTGCCAAGACTGGAGTTTACAAACTCAACTGCTGAGGAGATCAGCATAGAACGGAGCGACGTGGGCTGAGAAGAATATGGTGTGAGACCATGAGGCTTGGGGAGAACCAGACCAGAGGCTCAGCTCCTCAGCACCTGCCAGGTGGCAAGGCTGCCTCATTGCTACTGCCAGAGCTTCCAACTTTTCAAGACAAAAACCAAGTTTAAATTTCTGTGTAAAATTTTTCAATGCCTAAGTTTCAGCAACTAATTCACATTTGTTTAAAATGCTGTGCAGATTTAAAAAAAGAAAGAAAACAAGCAAACAAAAATTAAAATGACATCACAGCTGTGGCTGAAAAGCAAATGCCTGAAGCATATACATTCTGTGTCATTTAAAATGAGACATGTGTTGTTCAGATAAGTTCTTGGTAGAAAAACAGGCATTTTCTCATAGAAAGTTAACTACTTAACATGTTCTTGCCACTTCACCTTCCAGAGTGAAAACTACAGAAACAGCAGAAGATAAGGACCAGATTTCCCTAAGGAAGCAGCTTTAGATCTGCTTAAACCTATGAAAACCTACATCAGGAAAGCCACAGTTTTCCAGAAGGCAGAAATTTTTGCCCTAAAACTTCCTAAGGGTAGGAGCTACAAATCAGTGGTTTCAATCTTTAAAGGCCTTAGTATGGCCACTGCAGCACATTTGGTCTTGAACAGACTTTATGCTGATTGGTCAACCAAGATCAGCTAGCTGCTAAATGTCCCCCCAGATGACTCTGTGAATTGATCCATGAAATGGAGCTATTTGGAATTGTCCATGCAAGTGATGAACAGCATCTGCATGAAACAGTCATCTTGGCTCTATCACTAAAGACAATACTAAAGATTTCAGTCTGCTTAATTTGAGGCAAATTACTAAGTAAATCTAATATGACTATATTTCTCAGAGCTTTCTATTCCTCTCCCAAGTAGGTAAGGACCCCTGATGGCACAAATCAAACCTTCTTCTGAGGGTGCCTAGAAAATCAGCAGAAGAAGAGGATGGATTCTGCTCCAAGTTCACTGATACAAATAGACACAATGTAAACGAACTGTTGAAAAGCTTCACCAGTATAAACAATGTATGTCTGTGCCCCAGATGTTACTGTGCCACCAGAGGACAGTGAAACAAGAGATAAACTTCTACAGCCTCACCGTGTCTCCTGTCCTGTTAACATGGTCCCACTATGTGGCTGGGCTTTTATCTGGCAAAGCCTCCAAACTTTTTTCTTTTCTTGTCCCCTCTGAAAATTCTATAAGCTTTTAATTTTCATATAATATATCCATTTGCTTAAACCTGGTAAAGTCAGTTCTGTTCCAGCAAATCTGAACTCTAACTGATACAATACTAAGTAGAGAGGATTTTCCTTACCTTTCACAAGATGAGAATATAGCATTCTAGGCACATGAGCTCCCAGCCTCATCGGTGTCCTCTGCCCCAAGAATGGCAAGCAAGCAGCAAAACAATCAGACAGAAAGGAATCTGCAGTTGCATCAGCAACCACCGTTAGTTTGACTAATCTCCAGCGGCCAGCGGGCCCAGCTCAGTGCTTTGACTCAGGAAAAGATCTGAGAACATGTACACAATTCTGGCTGAGAGAAGGGGTGAGCAACAGTGTCAAGATTGGGGGCAGGAGGAAAAGGGGACAACAGAGGATGAGACGGCTGGATGGCATCACCGACTCGATGGACATGAGCCTGGCCAACTCCAGGAGTTGGTAATGGACAGGGAGGCCTGGAGTGCTGTGATTCATGGGGTCACAAAGAGTCGGGCACAACTGAGCGACTGAACTGAACTGAAGCAAGAACAGAGAACTTCCCACATGGCGCTAGTGGTAAAGAATCTGCCTGCCAATGTAGGAGATGCGGGAGATGTGGGTTCGATTCCTGTGTCGAGAAGATCTTCTGGAGGAGGAAATGGCAATCCCCTCCAGTACTCTTGCCTGGAAAATACCATGGACAGAGGAGTCTGGCAGGCTACAGTCCATGGGGTTGTAAAGAGTCAGACACAATTGTTTGTGCATGCACGCGAGCGCACACACACACACACACACACACACACACACTAGAGGAGACCTCTGAAATAAGTTTAAATTGATATGTTTTAAAATAAGAACTATTACTATTTCTTATACTCCTGAGGTTATTGAGCAAAGTTCATAGCTATAACAACAATGATAGTAATTGTAATCATAACAAACTTGACAACATTGATATATAGCACATTTTGACTTCTGCAGCACTTTCATTTATATGACCCAGATTGCAATCAGCTGCAATAGTATCAGTATTCCTACAAAATGCATCATACTTCTTGTCTATATTTACTAGATCAGTGGTGACCATGGAAGAGGACAAGCAAAGAAAACCTTAAAGAAATGCAAGAAATAGCTCTCGAGCATTCAGTCAAAGCAGAAACATTGAGCTAAGAGATTTGATTGAAGAGAAATACAAAAAGTCAAATATATTTCCAATATACAAGATTTCTGCAATACTTGGTCTTTCCCTGGTGGCTCAGACAATGAATAATCTGCCTATTATGCAGGAGATCTGGGTTAGATTCCTGGGTCAGGAAGATCCCCTGAAGGGCATGGCAACCCACCCCAGTATTCTTGCCTGGAGAATCCCATGGACAGAGGAACCTGGCCAGCTACAGTCCATGGGATTGCAAGGAGTCAGACACAACTATGTGACCAACACTTATATATTTTCAAGAGTACTGCAATACTGAGAACTAAGGAATATTTTCCACTTGTTTTCTCAGATGCAAAATTGACAGTCTCCTTGTAGGAATATTATTCTCTCAGGGGAGGCTACTGTTTTGAAAATCTTGTCAGTACTAATGGAGTGAGCTCAATAATACTCTGAGGTATTCTGATTTAAGTAGTAAGATTAGCTCTGTCAGATAGAGACCCATATTTTCCCACTAACCTAAAGTGGTATCTGCATGTGTGAGAAAACCATTTTAAAGAAACAAATATGGTTTTATATTAGACCTCAGTGATCGTTCTGAGTCCAGCTCAAATAAAATGAGCCTAACACATAGAACACCATGCTGAGACTGGCCAATGTATCTTTTTTAGTGGTAACATTTTAAAATTTAATAAAAATACATGTTTTTCAATGAAGCAACTTTACTTATTCAACAAATATTTACTAATATCTTCCAGGCACTGTTCTTGTGTGTGCACACACAAGCACACACTCACACACACACCCCTCCCAAGTGGTGATAAGTTCTAGAAAGAAAAGTAAAACAGGTCACGGACTTTAATAGGAATAGTTGTGAGAAGTTTCATATTAGGTAGGGTTTAGATAGCAATGAGGTCTCTCTAGCCTTGCAGATGAGAGATTTGACCATAAAAATGTCTCCAAGAAAAGCATGGTAAGATAAGAACACATCAAATGCAAAGGCTCTGGGGTCAAGTGTACCTAGTGTCATTGAAGGACAGCACAAAGGCCAGTGTGACTAGAGCTCAGTGATCTAGTTGAAGACAAAGGATGAAATCAGAGTGACAGCAAGAGCCAAACCATGCAGACTGTGTGATGGTCTTCTGAATGAAGGAATTATATAGTATGATATGTATACTAAAACATCAACCAGGCTGCTGAGATGATACCAGACAGGAAGCAGGCAGGTCAGTCAAAGGCCCTTGCAACAGTTAAATGCAGAGATGATAACTGCTTGGAACAGTGCAGTAGTGGTGAAAGTAAACATGTGTGTGTATATATGTATGTGTGTGAATGTGTGTGTGTGTGTGTGCATACTTCAAAGACAGAACAAACAGAATTTGCCAATTGACTGAATGTGAGAGTAGAAGAGAAAAAAGAATTCAATGACAACTCAAGTTTTTTGACCTGAACACCTCCATGCAGGCTGGAGATGTTTACTTTCTGAGGCAAGACTAAAGTAGGAAATAAAACATTTCATCTTGGACATTTTACATGTGAAATGTTTATTAAATCTCCGAGAGAGATGTAAGAAGGGAACTAGAATTTGGGAGAGGGGTCAAGGCTGAAGCTACATCTCTTAGAGTTAAAGCATCTATTAACATGTGGCATGTGAAACCGTGAGATGGGATGCAAACTCCTGGACATCCCCAAAGTAGAAAATACAATTTCTTTTCAAGTGGACCTGGAGCATACATTACGTTACAAAGAAAATTCCAGTAAGTTTCATAAGGCAGAAATAATCCAAAATATATTCTCTAATTGCTGCGCATACAATTATAAATTAATAATAAAGCCAAAAAGTCTTATCAAGGGACATTTAAAATGAATTGTTAAACAACTCTCAGGTAAATAAAATGAACAAGTCACCCCTGAAGAAATGGCAGGCTCCATGTTAAGACCAAGAAAGCAAAAAGATATCTTATGCCAAGAAAAAAGAAAGGAATGTCAGAAAAACACCAGGGCAACTTAAAGGAATCCCCACTGATAAATCTAAAGAATTTCACATTAAAAAGAATAACAATGGTAAACAGTTATAACTTACTGAATATAAAAATGCAAAAAAATATTATAATATTCAAAGAGGGAGAGGGGAGGCTACCTAATCAGAACAATGCTGTCTAATCAATATAAAAGAAATAATGAATTGGAAAAATCCAAATTTTATATCCATCTGATGTAATAACTGATGGAGGAAAAGTTCATCAATGGATGCTAAACTCATCAACTGAACAATATTGGTAATCAAGACACTTATACATTCTCAGAGTAGCGCTCTATCAAATACATATTAATTATAAAGAAGAAAAGCTGCCTCTATAATGGAAGCATCAGGTTGACTCACCTTAACCCAAAGATGATCAAGCAAACTATAATTTTGTATCTCTTGATTCAAGGCAATGAGATTACACATCACCTATAATATTTCTGTTTACCCTGAATCTAATCATTAGGAAACAATCAGACAAATCCAGACAGAGGAACATTCTACAAAACAATGCATTTGGAAGTGGTAATATCTTGAGAAACAAGCAAAGGTGCAAGATTCCTGTACAATAAAGGAAACTAAAGAAATTTGAAAGCCAAAACCAATAAAGGATTTCTACTTGGAGCCTAGATTTTAAAACAACAACAGCTATAAAGGACATTTTGGAGATAATCGGAGCAATTTGAAACTGGACTATATAACAAATACTATGGTATAACTGTCTTAAGTTCTGCATGTGATAGGGTTATTATGTTTATGTTGGAGAATACTCTTGTTCTGATGAAGTTCTTCATGACAAATGAAAAAGAAGGTAAGCACTTTGGGAAAAAAGGCTGAAATTCTTTCATTCCAAATGGCTGAAACAAAACATAGTTTCATAGTAAACATTATAATTACCTAGCGGATTGAGCAGAGAAGGCAATGGCACCCCACTCCAGTACTCTTGCCTTGGAAATCCCATGGACTGAGGAGCCTGATAGGCTACAGTCCATGGGGTCACTAAGAGTAGAACACGACTGAGCAACTTCACTTTCACTTTTCACTTTCATGCATTGGAGAAGGAAATGGCAACCCACTCCAGTGTTCTTGCCTGGAGAATCCCAGGGACAGAGGAGCCTAGTGGGCTTCCGTCTATGGGGTCGCACAGACTCAGACACAACTGAAGCGACTTAGCAGCAGCAGCAGCAGCAGTTTGAGAAAGTGGGAGAGACAATGGAATGGAGAAATGTAGTAGGGGTGCTGGACAAGACCAGGCAGCCTCGATGTGAGCTGTCAGTCCATCATGAACTTAAGTGGGCTAGACTAAATGGTTCTGTGTTTTTCTCCAGCCACATTCAGAGCTGAAGTGCAAGCAAAGAGTAAATGGTTAGGTAAGTTTTACTTAACCAGGGCTGCAGCTTCATCTGGTGAGTATTATCATGAAGACATCCACAAGTGGGTTAAAAGTTTCTGAAAGGAAGACTTATAATATGGGCCACTGGACTGATGGGATAAAGGGCTATGTTTCTAGAGCATGTTCATCAATATACTTTCATTGGCTCTTTTTTCCAGACCAAAGAGCCTGCCTCTGAACCTCCATAGGTAATTTCTAAATATCTCTTCAATCTGGGTGTGTCTTCTCCATCGATATTATTTACCTCCTATCTACTTATTGCTCATTTCATTCTGCATTTTACCCACAGAATTATTTCTCAAGAGCCACAAATACTAACCCTGTAATGTCACGGGGTCAAGGGGGTCAAAGTCCTCTCCATAGACCACAGAGGCTTGATTTAGCATCTGCAAACACAACTGCTTCTCAGTGGAACGAGGTTGCTTAGACTCTCTAGCACCACCAATTCTCTCTGCCCTTACACACGCTGCTCCTATACATACTGCTGAGCCACAAATATGATCACATTACCCTGTAATGTCACAGGGCCAAGGGGGTCAAGGTCCTCTCCATAGACCACAGAGGCTTGATTGAGCATACACAAACACAACTGCTTCTCGGTGGAACAAGGTTGCTTAGACTCTCTAACACCACCAATTCTCTCTGCCCTTATACACGCTGCTCCTGTGAATACTGCTGGGCTTCCCTGGTGGTTCAGACGGTAAAGAACCTGCCTGCAATGCAGGAGACCTGTGTTCAATCTCTGGGGTGGGAAGATCCCCTGGAGGAGGGCACAACTACCCACTCCAGTATTCTTTCCTGGAGAATCCCACAAACAAAGGAGCCTGGCAGGCTCCACAGGGTCACAAAGAGTCGGACACAACTGAGCAACTCAGCACACAGCATACATACTGCTGTAGCCAGAATCATTTCCCTCTATTTACAGCCTACTGAATACCAGCTCATCATTCCAGACTCAGCTCAGATGCTAGCCCCTCCATGAGCTTCAAATGTTGCTCCTCTGTGACTTACCATGATCATCAACGCAGCAATCTACACAGGTAAGCCATGCTGTCCTCTGACCTTCCATAGAACCTGTGAGTATTTCCCATTTTTTTGTCTTGCTCTGTTTTTATTTTGTTGTATTTTTCTCAAGGGTTTTAACACCTGCCAAAGCCGAATTTAAATTCTGACTCTATTATCTCTGTAACAGTGAACAAATTACCTTAGTT
This sequence comes from Ovis canadensis, assembly GCF_042477335.2. Taxonomy (NCBI): domain Eukaryota; kingdom Metazoa; phylum Chordata; class Mammalia; order Artiodactyla; family Bovidae; genus Ovis; species Ovis canadensis. The sequence goes on along the minus strand of NC_091252.1, from coordinate 32,927,368 downwards.
CCTCAGTTACTATGCCAATTAAAATGGATATAGTAACATATGTTGTCTCAACCCTTATCTTCAGGACTACCATTTCTGTAATTCTTTCCAACAGACAACAGAATTGAAGAGCACAAAAAGAAAAGATATCCCCACACCAGTTCCATGATGGTGCAGACTTTGTCTGCAGAGAATTCTGAAGCAATAACTAATACCATCATTAATGCCACTATAAAATCATTAACTAACAGACAAAAAACTCTAGAAAAAAAGAAGAAATAACAGCAAAAACTGTAATTGTATCCCTCTGAGGAGAATGGAATTTTTTGGAAAGCATATCATGTATAAAATAAGAACACGTAGAAGAGGTTGAGTTACGTGCTGAACACAAAGAAAAATCTTGCCGTCACTCTGTGAGTTTTTGTCTGTTGTATTGAGCCATATTGGAAAGGGAAGACAGTGGTTAAAAAAAATAGTACCAAATCATGCATGGGGATGACCCAGAGAGATGTTATGGGGAGGGAAGTGGGAGGGGGGTTCATGTTTGGGAACGCATGTAAGAATTAAAGATTTTAAAATTTAAAAAATAAAAAACTAAAAAAAAATAAAAATAAAAAAATAAAAATTAAATTAAAAAAAAAAATAGTACCAAATCTGCATTGCATTACCTACTGCCATCAATGACAACAAATGGATCTCTGATCCCAATTTGCAGTCATGGGCTCAGAGTGGTTAGCCCCAGTGATTATCTAGGGTAATATTGTGTGCTGAATTTTCCTTGCTGTTAGTGGCAAAGCCTTTGATTTCACTCCAGTAGCACTAATTAATTATGTATTACAACTGCCAAGTAAGAGAAAGATTTTACCCTAAATTTACAGAGACATAAAAAAGGTTAAGTAACCTTATCAAGGTCACACAGCAGGTTATCCACAAAACCAGGCATAAGCCATTTGAATATTCACCAGTGAAATGTTTAATATTAAAAACAAGTTTTTCCAAAGACCCATCAAATGTAATGAACACCGTATTTTGTGTGTAGAATGAAAAATAAGAATGCTCTGAGGGAAAACAGTGAAATGATTCACTGTTGGTTCTAGTTGAAAGGAAAACATTCATTACAAATGTTCCTGTGTTTCAATCCACTTTCTAAAGAAATCTGAAAACCTTTTGCAATTTGTAAGGTTAAAACATCCCACTCTAGCGTAAAATGGTCTGTAGTCAAAAGAACCCTCAGCTGTACTCAGAGCCAAAAGACCTGGGTTTGAGTTCTGACTTCAGTTACCACCTATCTGACCTTGGACAATCACTTATGCTCTCAGAGCATCAACTCCATTATCCATAAAAGTGAAAAAAATAAGACAATAACTACTGGAGTTATTGTGAGGGTTAAAAGGGATAGCAGAAGTGAAAACTGTGAAGATTGCAAATTGCTGTATGTAAAAAGGTATTATTATGGGGAAAGAGCACAAAAGCATTCTCTCAGTTTGAAAATGATAAATGTATAAGCGCAATGTGGAATTTCACTTAGGTTTGAATCAGAAAAAGCTCTGCCAAATGGAAATGGAGATGTGAGGTCAGGAGTGTTTGGCTACTTTTAACTGCGTTGGAACAGTGTGCCCTTTCTGGTCTGAACAAATCTGTCCCTTACGCATTGTCAGCCAGCCTAATATAATAAATCCTGAGGGATGTGCTAAACTCATTTGGCCAAGGTTTTCAGCTTGCAGCTAAAAATCTTGTGGAGCAAGCACTCTGGCCTTGCAAAACCATCACGGAGTCATTAGTGTCCATATTGAGCAGATCAGACTGATTCAGGTTTTATCACAAGCAATACCTTTGATATATTTTTCATGTTCCCTGTATTAAACATTAATATTTGAGTGTCACAATAAAGGGTGCAGTCTTTCATTAAACAAATAAATAGGCACCATACTCAAGCAAGAAAAGAACCATTTTAAGTCAGATTTCATATAGCCAGGAAAATAAACCAATGCTGTTACTATACTTAAGAACTGTAGATATAACTTATAGGGATAAAGTTAAAAGGTCAGAAGAAGGAGATAAAATTCTCCACATGCCAAGTAAAGAAAATCATGTCGTTTTTCCCCTCTAAAGCCGATAATGCAATCAACATAATTCCTATAATGCATGTTTCATATTAATATAAACAGATGATTCAACCGAAAACTGCAGCTAGATAGCTTAATTCATGCAAGAACCTCCAAGATTTCCCAGTGAAAACTGCATTGTTGTTTTTGCCTTCCAATATTTTAAAAATTACACTAAAATTAAAAGCAGAGATAAAAATGTAGCACATCACAATATAGCTTTAGAAAAATAAAATTTTAAATGTATTTCACTTAGGACTAACCCATCATTCCCATATGGCAGCACTAAAATTTATTAAATGAATAACGCCATTTTTAATGCTATTAAGCCTGAGTAACTTTTAATAACACATTCTCTCCCTAAAGGGGGACACAAAAATGCTTGAGGTAGTTCTTGATTCGTATTTTGGTCAGAAAGCATAATCTATTTCATTAAACCCCAGTTGAGAAGTAAACAGAGCTTATTTCTATTGATATGATGGCATGAGCACAACTGAAGCGTTCTAGTTATTTTAGAGCTAGAGAGACAGTTTTGCAGTTTTCAATGTAACTGAGTAACTGATTGAGTAATTGCTTTCCCACTATAACTTGGATCTTAAATTGTTGAAAAGTTTTATATAATATATTGCATTAGATATAGACACAGATATAGATATATCTATATATAGATATATAGATATATTAATATCTGTATATATCTATATATAGATACATATATATATATATATACACACACACATACCTACATAAAAAAGTAGAGCTAGAGATGATGAGGTGATAGGGTGGTGGAGAGTATATATGTATGTGTCTTTCTGGCAAAAAAAAAAAAACAGATGTTGACCATAACTATCACAAAATACCTACAGCAGTTTTAGCTGAATGGAAATATTTCTCAAAGGAAATTCAGATGGGTTGGAAGTTGTAGGCATGAGTTTCAAGGGGGAAAAGTGAGATCTTGAAAAAGATTTTGTTCCTGGAAAAACGCCCTTCCAGAATTGGAGGAACAGAGGTGGGGAGATGTCTTGGCAGGTAAGAGAGGCATTTCTGTGATAGAACTGGTTGCATTTGGTTCACTGGATATGGAAGGTATATATTAAAAAAATTTAAAAACAGAGCTGAAAATGACCCTGCTGTTTGGAGTTTAGAACTGGGTAGGGAAGTCACACCATCAACTGAGTTCAAAATATAGGAAGGGCCATTTGGGGAGAATGAACATAAATTCCATTTGTGGTGGGGATAAAAGCTGCCTCTGATTCAGCCAGATGGAGACATAAAGTCAGTATTGGGAACCGCAAATCTGGAGTTAGAAAGGAATCTAAGGCAGAACTTCTGCAATTTTAATGTGCAGAGAAATCATTAAGGAAGGGACCTTGTTAACAGATGATTCTGACTCAGTAGGCCTGTAAGAGCAGAGAGAAGAGATCTGTGTTTCCAGTAGCCGTCAGGTGATGCTGCAGGTCCAGGGAAGACCTTTTGAACAGTAACGCTCCCACTAAAAATGAAGAATAAACTGTTCAAATAGGGTTCCTCACATTTGAGGGAATGAGTCTCAGATATGGACAAGCCAAGGTGGTCCTTAAACTGAAGAGAAATAAGATTGCATCGCAAAAGCACAACTTCCTTTGGTTTTGTTTCATGTTCTACCTTCCAGATTGTGACTCAATACGTGAATTTAATCACAAACAAAAAACTTGTATTTAAAATGACTGCATTCAATACAAACTTAAGATATAATATGGGGAACATTATAATCTCAAAAAAGGCAGTTCTGCAGCAGAGGACCCGGTGATGGCCTGCTCATAGTTTTCCCTGAAGGAAACTTGGTTTCTGGTCCCACTTTTGCCACCAGCTCACTAGGTAACTGTTTAGACCTCCCACTCCTCATCCATTAATTGAAGAATTTGACTAGAAGACTTTTATTTCTCTCATTTCCCCACTGGATTTTGCACACTTAATACATCATTCATTGATGCGGCTTCTATCCACCATTTAGATGCGCACCTCTGCCCTTCCCTTGGAGTCTCACCCAGGAAAGGAGGGACCAGATTTGACTCCTTTTTATGCTCAACCCAAACCCTCACATACAATTCTTTGTTCATTAATAGCTGTTCACCCCTAGGTCTAACATTCTATTATACCTTAATTTCAAAGCTGGCATCACTATAAACACTGTTGTCTCTTAGTTAAAAGTATCTTACAGTGACCTGATCACTTTGCTGTGCAGCCATCTGCTCAGTGTGCACCCCTCTACTGCAGGGCAGGGAGGGGAGTGGGGACTGTCTCAGAACCAGGGCTGAGAGATGACCTGAAGTCTGGAGAAGTATAAGCACTGATTCTGATTCTTCCAACATTTGCCTGCCTGTCTCTGGTTTATAACCTCAATAAGATGCAGGTTCTGGCCTCTTGGAGCTCATATTATCCACGTGTGCACATATTCTGCTCTGATCTCTAGGCCTCAGACATCGGCAGAGAAGTGATACGCATGGTGTATCAGCTTGCTACATCAGTAGCTGTGAGCTGCTCCTTCTGAGCAATATACTCTTGTGTACCATGAACCTGCTACATAGCCCCTTCCTTTCATGCCATACAGATCACACCTAGGTGTCCCCATTAGCTGGAAGCTAGGAATTCACTGCTATAGAAGGGACTTCCTATGCAGACATAGCTATATTCCTTCTTGCCCCTAACTAAAGTCATTTTTAAGCAATATGGATCATTTCAATGAGTTTCTGACTTTGTCATAAACCCCAAGAACAGAATATGCCTTCTGCTGTCTTTACCTTGCCTTTGTACCCAGGTTCACTTCTTTGTCTTTCCACTACCCAAGCCTACCACTGCTGCGCATCCCTGGTCTCCTGTCATGTCTTCTGATAACTTAAGCTGTCCTAATGGCCTTCCTAAACACCCTCTGCAGTGCAATCTGTTCCTCTTGGCTCACAAGTACCACCAGCTTCTTTGGGTACATTCTGCCCCTAATCCTTCTTGGCACTGTCATCACACCCCAGTGACAGAGCTCATGGCCTCAGTGTTCAGGGGCTGCCACCGTGAGAGAGGAGCTGTGTGAGGTTCAGAGGCTGCTCCTGCAGACTCCAGTCCTATGATCACCACACCCTCATTAGAGCCTGAACAGCTTGCGAAAGTGCCATCGGAACACACTGGCATGATTACACACTTCTGATTTGAGAATTCAGCAAAGAGGCCTGGAGTGAGGCACAGCCAAATGGCTTTGCTCCTGGTAATATGATGACAAATCTATATAGCAGGTGCCAGGCTATGGCTACTGCTGTTCTTGGCTGGAGGAGGTTCGAAAACAATACCAACGATAACTTCTATTTTATGACCAGTCGAGAGTAATGTATACTTGAGCACCTAGCCAACACAGATGCCCAGCTAACACCAGAGGAGGACATACAAATAGGGAGGACATAGTACCTTACCCAGAGGAGTTTCCCACCACAAATGTCTTCCAATACTTCCAAAGAACAAGCACAGAGTTTGTAAAGCCATTCTTAATTATCATGATGAAGTTAAATGACCTTAATTCTCCCTCTAATCTCTCCCATTGATCTTTGCCCCTCTATTAAATCATTCCTCTGAGTTGACATTGTGGCCAACTCAGATGAATGGCCCCTCCATGCCGGGCCAGTCTAGGAAAGGAGGGGAACCATAACTGGCTTTCTTTTTTTTAAAATGATGCTCAACCACCAAACATCACACAGTCCTTTGCTCAGAGTAGGTGTTCACTAGGTGTGTAACTGACCAAATTCTAGCTCTAACATTCTATGACCAGTTTAAACTGGTAAAGAGAACCTGTTTCATCCAGTATCTCCCATTATGTTTATCAGTAGATAAATATTCACCAATAAATCTTGAAAAATGAAACTGTTAGTCTCCGAGTCGTGTCCACCTCTTTGCAACCCCATGGACTATAGCCTGTTAGGCTCTTCTGTCCATGGAATTCTCCAGGCAAGTATACTGGAGTGGGTAGCCACTCTCTTCTCTGAGGTATTTTCCCAACCCAGTGATGGAACCTGGTCTCCTGCATTACAGGCAGATTCTTTACTGTCTGAGCCACTAGGGAAGCCCAATATCTTGAAGGATTATATAATATGAAAGCTATAAAAAGCCTTAGCTATTATCCAATCTCATCCCAGGCCATTTTGATGAAGGAAAAGAAAATATTAAAAGTCAAAGGAATCTCCCAAGGTTTTCTGTGGCAGAACCATGACTAGAAACCAGGTCTCATCTTTCCATACTATTCTCCAAATTCATCATGCTATGATTCCTCCAAGCCAATTACCACTACTAATGTACATCATGCATCATTAAACTGAGTTTTCTGGACTCCTAACTCAGAGAGGTGCCTTAAAAATGGATGTATTTCTTGTCTATTAACATCCTATTACCATCCAGGGCTTCAGTTCAGTTCAGTCACTCGGTCGTGTCTGATTCTTTGTGACCCCATGGACTGCAGCACACCCAGCTTCCCTGTCCATCACCAACTCCTGGAGCTTGTAAGGCACAAGTAATACACAGTTCTACTCCTTGACTTCTCAGATGGTCCAATGGTTAAGAATCTGCCTACCAATGCAGGGGTCATGGGTTCTATCCCTGGTCTAGAAAGATTTCACATGCTGTGGGGCAGCTAAGCCCACACACCACAATTACTGGGCCCACACCATCGAGCCCAAGAGCTGCAACGGCTGAAGCCCGCATCCCCCAGAGCCTGTGCCCTGCCACAAGTCACAGCCGCGAGAAAGCAGCACACTGCAACTAGAGAGTAACCTCCCTCACCGCAGCTAGAAAAAGTCTACCCGCAGCAACCAGAACTAAAGAACTAATAAGTAAATTTTAAAAAGAAAGGTGCTTGGTATGGACTGGCCATTCAGAGAAGAGCCCAGGGCTGGGTCACTCTGCTTGGCATTACTCACCAATCAGCACTTTCAGTAGATGGCATCAATAGTGTCTTAGCTGGCGACTTGTTCAGCCTCATAGCAATTACAGCTCCAGCCATTTAAGTCAGAATTACCAGGTTTTAAGTCAGGGCATTACCAGGTTTCAAAGTTCCCCAGGTGATCCCGGGGATATGCAGCCAGAGCCGAGATGGCTGAGTTACACATTTCTGATTCTTCTATGTTGATGCCCTCGTCCAGGTGTCCTTTGTCTTTTTTTTCTACCATCCAACAAGCCTGAAGTCTAAGAAAACTACCCATTGGTAATAGAGACTCACAAAGCACTGGTATGGCAAGCGGCTTGTGAGGATGACAAAGTGGACATCCTCTAGGTAATCATATCAGAAGTTCATCCAGGAGAAAGAAGCAAAGAAAGCTTGTGTTGGTTGAAAAACTCCTCCCAATGTTTCACATGTCCAGTCTCCTTGATAATAATAGACCTTTTCCAAGATTTTTCTCTCCCTCCTTGGTAATAGGGAAGTGACATCAAATTCCATCTCCCCTCACTCCAGGCTGTGGTACAGAAAAATATTAAATAAGGCTCCTTGATTTCTTGATGCCCATCTTCAGATCAAATCTGGACTTATTGCTTTTGGTCAAAGGTGTTCTCAGAGTTTACAGAGCAGAAGTCTGCTGTGGTCTGATCTTCCAAGTGACTCACAGTTTGGAATTGAGCACCTAAGTATGACAAAGAAAAGAAAAAGGAACATTTTAGAGATGATTTTTTAAATAAACCATGTATTTACATGTCTTATAGTATCATATCTAAAACAGCTTTACCTTTGATTTTTAAACTACCCTTTCAAAAAGACAGCCACTTTAACTTACTTATCTGTCTATGTGAGATGAACAATAGCTTACTTTTTTTAAACTATTCATCTTAAGTAAATATTAGTTGAATTTCACTGGAAAATATCTGAAGGGGTCCAAGCACCAAAGTGACTTGTTCCCATCAAGCTCCCAACTGCGGGCCCATTGTCTGGAGGATGATATTAACTGGTCATAAAATTGTACTTTTAGAAACACTGTTTCCAGGGAGACTAAGCTACAATGATCATTTTGGTTCTCCAGTCCCACCTTTCTTTTTTTTTTAATTGAAGTATAGTTGATTTACATCATATTAGTTTCAGGTATACAGCAGTGACTCAAATATATATGTGGGTTTTATATATATATATATATATATATATATATATATATATATATATATGCTGCCAAGTCGCTTCAGTCATGTCCAACTCTGTGCAACCCCATAGATGGCAGCCCACCAGGCTCCCCCATCCCTGGGATTCTCTAGGCAAGAACACTGGAGTGGGTTGCCATTTCCTTCTCCAGTGCATGAAAGTGAAAAGCAAAAGTGAACTTGCTCAGTCATGTCCAATTCTTAGCGACCCCATGGACTGCAGCCTACCAGGCTCCTCCATCCATGGGATTTTCCAGGCAAGAGTGCTGGAGTGGGGTGCCATTACCTTCTCCAATATATATATATGAGTGATTCAGATATAGATATATATATATATAGATATATATATACACATATATATATCCTTTTTCAGATTCTTTCCCTTATACGTTTTAAAAAATATTGAGTACAGTTTTCTGTGCTATACAGTAGAGTTTTCTACTTCTATTTTATTGGTTATCTATTTTATATGTAGTAGTATGTTTATGTTAATCTCAAACTCCTAATTTTTCCCTCCCCACCCTTCTCTTTTGGTAACTACTAGTTTGTTTTCAATATCTGTGAGTTCACGTTTCCTGAGCTCTAGGGGGAAATACATTATATTTTTAAAATATCAAACAAATGAACACCAATGACTAAAAGATAGTAAGAAGTAATGTAAGAGAGATAAGGTCAGTCTTGAAAAAAATTAAAATTGATCAGTGCAACCATGGAAAGAAAACATGCAATTTAGGCACTCCCCTTAGTAAAGATAGCTTCCCTGGTGGCTCAGAGGGTAAAGCATCTGCCTGCAATGAGGGAGACCAGGGTTTCATCCCTGGGTCGGGAAGATACCCTGGAGGAGGAAATGGCAACCCATTCCAGTATTCTTGCCTGGAAAATCCCATCAACGGAGAAGCCTGGTGCAGGCTACAGTCCATGGGTCACAAAGAGTTGGACACCACTAAGCGACTTCACTTTCACTTTGTTAGTAAGGAAAATCCCTAAACATTACCCCCTCAATTATCTGTCTTCATTTAATACAATTTTGTCTTGCGTTTATAATAAACTTTTCAAAAGACAGGTTGTATAACCTTTATTTTTAAAAAAAGACATAAAAGGTAAATATAAATGCAATTTTAATAGGATTCAGTTCAGTTCAGTCACTCAGTCGTGTCTGACTCTGTAACCCCATGAACAGCAGCATGCCAGGTCTCCCTGTCCATCACCAACTCCCAGAGTTTACCCAAACTGCTCTTCTGTCCATGGGATTTCCCACGCAAGAATACTGGAGGGGGTTGCCATTTCCTCCTCCAGGAGATCTTTCTGACCCAAGGATTGAACATGAGTGTCCTGTATTGCAGCTGAATTCTTTACCACCAGGTAGAAGAATTTTTTAAATAATGATTAAGTATTAATAAGTTGGGCTTTGCTGGTGGCTCAGCAGTAAAGAATCTACCTGCAATGTAGCAGACACAGGAGATACGGGTTTGATCCCTGGGTCAGGAAGATCCCCCAGAGGAGGGCATGGCAACCCACTGCAGCATTCATGCCTGGAGAATCCCATGGACAGAGGAGCCTGATGGGTCACAGTTCATAGGGTCACAAAGAGTTGGACATGACTGAAGAGACAGAGTACGCACACACATTAATAGGTTACTTTGAACAAAAAAGGAAAACTATTAAAAAAGTATTTATCTTAATTCTGAATAGGACAAGGACATATTCTATTCTATTTAAAAATATAGGGCATCTGTGTGCAGGCATGCTAAGTTGGTTCAGTTGAGTCTGACTCTTTGCAACCCCAGGAGCTGTAGCCCACTAAGTTCCTGTGTCTATGGGGCTCTGCAGACAAGAGTACTGGAGCGAGTTGCCATTCCCTTCTCCAGGAAAGCTTCCTGATCCAGGGATTGAACCTGTGCCTCTTACTTCGCCTACATTGGCAGGTAGGTTCTTTACCACTAGCGTCATCTGGGAAGCCATATAGAGCATCTACCTGGAGACAGTTCTACCTGTAGACATAATGGAGTCTGTGCCTTAAGGAATTTACATCATGTCATTTCCTCAAGCAAGACTTTAAGCACCCTGCAGACCAGATCAGGTCTCCGTGACACTCCCTCATAGCATCATCCACTTCCCTTCTGTAGCACTTTCTGCGACAATCTCTTATTAACTTGTTTTAAAATGATGTCAATATCTGTCTTCCTCAAGAACACCAGCTTCATCAGGATTTCACTGTTCTTTGCTCTCTAATGCAGCCCCAAAATCTGGAATAGTGCCTGGTACGGAGAACATCCTCAATAAATGTTTTCAAGTGACTAAACGAATGAACACCAATGACTAAAAGATAGTAAGAAGCAATGAAGAGAGATAAAATAAGAAGACAGAAAGATGGTTATGCATCTAGTTGGTAAGATAAAGGGAAAATTCACTAAGTGGAAGACTTTTTTTTCCAAAATCATATATTGTTGAATTGTTTCTTCAAGGAGGGGCATGATTATTTTGAAAAGCTTTTTATTGTTTGTATTAATAATAAATAGCCTTATTGAGGTATCATAGAAACACATAGAACATTCTAGAAAAGAGCAATGTTATTGTTGTTTAGTCACTAAGTTGTGTCTGACTCTTTGCATGCCTATGAATGGTAGCCTGCCAACCTCCTCTGTCCACAGGATTTCCCAGGTAAGAATACAGGGTTGCCAGCTCCTTCTCCAGGCAATCTTTCTGACCCAGAGATCAAACCCACGTCTCCTGCATTGGCAGGCAGATTCTTTACCGTTGAGCCACCAGAGAAGCCTTTCAATATTTTACTTATATTTTATTATTTTTATTTCTTATTGTTGAGTTTTGCTATATATATCTTCATATATTCTGGATATAAGTCCTTCATCAGATATGTGAGTTGCAAAATTATCCTATCGGTCTATTATATGCCTTTCATTCTCATAATAGCATTTTTTGAATAACAATAGTTTTTCATTTGATGAAGCCAGAGTCCTGGCTTAAATATTGCAGAAGAAGTAGACAATCCTGCCTGGCTGGATAACTGTTTTTTTGTGTGTGATTTACCAAAAGGAAGTGAAGTCATTGCTGAAATCATGTTCAAAAAACAGTACTTTGAATATGCATCACTAGTACCCCCGCAGATCTAATTTCAAACTAGGAAAGTAGAGCAATGCTATCTCGAAGGAGGCATACACTTCCTGTTTCTGTACAACACCCTAGTATTAGGCTCTCACCAAGTAGATAACCAATCTCAGAAGACTTCTATCCACCCAAGCGTACTACTGATTTTCAGCTCCATCTTTCTGCAGGTTTAATGGTGATAATCCAATAAGGAATATGGTTTAGAAAGAAGTTGCTGCCTTTGTAGTTTCTGCAGACTTAATGCGGACTATAGAAAACCTATTCCCTAGGCGTTTGGCTAATTGCACATGTCATTGAGTTTCTGGTATCCCTTTGTTCTTGCAAAATCAGTTGGAATAAGCCATTAACTTTCTATTAGACCAGCATTAGTGGATTCAGTGCGTTGATCCTCTTCTGATAGAAAATTTATATGCAATAAATAATTTAACACTGAAATTTACATCACACAGAAATTTCCTGGTGTGATATCAGGGATTATTATCTGGAACAAATTACAGGCAAAGAAAAAAAAATCATTTGTACAATAGCCATACAACAAAAATAGGGTTCAGAAAATCACCATTAAATTAACAGACCATAAAATGACAATAGGCAGTGTTAATTCAAAGGGGAAAAGCATCAACTGTCTTATTTAAACACTGACACAAAATTGTAAGTTACATTTGAAAAATCAGTATGTTTTTAAAATTAAAGAAAAGCCAACAAGAAGGAAAATACTCACAAGGACTTTTTTTAAATTAGTTTTTTAAAACTATGCCCTTTTAGCACAGTTTCAGTCCTTACTTGTAAATGTGAGAACTGTTCTATATAAAACAGGAGATTCAGCACTAAATATACATCAAAAAATACATAATATTCTGTATTAAAAGAATAAGAATTCAATGTTATCAGAAGAATAAAATACACACACCTTTTTAGGTTTAGAAATATTATACCTATCTACTCTTTTCATCAATATATTTTCTTTCCTAGTAGAAATCTTACTAACAATATCAAGCATAATCAAAGACAATATATGATAATGTAGGTAGATTCCCAGAAATGTTTTCTAATCAATGGCTGCCACTTAAATAAGAAAATGAGGGAAGGAAACGCATGCATTACTGCAACATTAAACAATTAAGAAATATTACCAAATTAGAGTGACCAAAGGATATTAAAAGTTGGCGTAATAAAATTTTCCTCCCTGTCTTGGGTCTAGCATGACTATTTAATTCACAATACACTAAAAATAACACCAATGTGATTTTTCCTCTCGGCTTTCAAAGAGACTGTAAACAATACTTTCTCTTAGGCATACAGAGTAGGGGGGAAAGATCTCTTTCTACTCTTACCAGAATTTGGCTAACTTGAACCGGCAGAGAATTTCTTTTTGAGTCTCAGAAGTCACCCACAAAACAAATTCCAAAAAAAGTAACACATCAGGTATGTCAGAACAGAAGTGGTGCTGTGGCAGCCGTGAGACAGGAGCATGCCACCAGCACAGAACTGAAGGAATCTAGATGCTAGTCACCTATTACAGCAGTTAGCCCCCCACAGCATAAGGAAGCCATGGAGGAAGACAGTGGTATAATATTTATCTTCCCTTCCCCACCTCCAAACACACTAGAACTAAAATAGAGTTGGGGGGTGAAATTTACTGGCGAGTGTTGACCACTGGAATAATAAAAATGTCACAAAATCTCCTTTAATTCACACTCCTTTCCCTATACCCATTTTGAGAAAGACTTGGCAAGGGAGAATTGAGGTCTATGTGATTTTTGTCAGAAAGGCCCTTTTGCATCTGAACAATCATTTTGGGCCAAGGCGGCAAAGAGTTGGTTCTCATCCTTACATATGGAAGAAAGTCAACAGTGGGAAATGGATGGCAGTCTCTCTGCTTCCATTAAATAATAAGCATGTGCATTTTTCAGCTGGTATTAGGTCTAGCATACATACCTCTGGGGCTTCCCTGGTGGCTCAGCAGTAAAGAATCATCTGCCAGGGTTCAATCCCTGAGTTGGGAAGATTCCCTGGAGAAGGAAAAGGCAATCCACTCCAGTATTCTTGCCTGGAAATCCTATGGACAGAGGAGCCTGGCGAGCTACAATCCATGGGGTGGCAAAAGAGTTGGACCCAACCACCATCAAGAGACATCAAATATCATTTATGAATGTCATGGGACATCTCAGAGAGCCAAAAAGATAGTGTGCAGAGAAGACTGAAATATGTGACTGGTAATAGCAGCCAATATTTTGATGGGATTTATAGTTTACAATGCATTTTAACCCTCTTCTGCAAAATAGTGATTATAATATTATCCACATCATAGAACTGCGTTAAAGTTAAAACCTGCAAAGAATCTGAAATAGTACCCAGTATATACAATATTATGTATGTATTGAGCCTATTAACGTTATTGTTGCCATGACTATTAGCTGTTATTCTCCCTTAGAACTATTATCACAATAGTACATATGAGGAAACCAAACTTCTCTAACTGTAGATTTTGTGTCCTTTCTGATACACCACACATACTGTTTCAATAATAGCAAAAATTACTATTATTGTTAATATGGTTAGCACTTAAGTAATGTTTAATTGTGCTGAGCCTTTCATATATGTTAGCACATTTAATCCTAGCTGCTGACATATGACAGTAGTGTTGCTTGCATTTTAGTAATGAAGTGACTGAATCCCAGGAAACCTAAATAGGTTTACCAAAGTCATGCAGTTTAGCTGGGAAATGAACACAAATCATATTGTCTAAAAAGCTTAAACCTTAACTATTGTCAGGACTGTCTCCTCTTTTACTATAATCACTCTAATATTTGACAGTTTTTAAAGTGAATCGTCAACTGACACGTGCATCAAATGCATGGCCCTTAGAATACTTCATATTCTTTCTCCTGCCCCAGCCTGATCTAGCAAGGAAGAAGCCATGGATCTCATGGTGCCATGCTATCAAGTCATTTACCATCCTCAAAATACCAATCCAACTCTTTGACGTGCAGCTCAGTTTTGCTGCAGGCATGGGGTGGGGAGGTAGTTCTGTGCATTGTAGGACATTAAGCAGCACCCCTAAACTGTACCCCATAGATCAATCACGCCATCACCCCAAGAGTGACAGCCAAAAGTTTCTCCAGACAGTGACAAATGTCCTCTGGGGAGACAAAACGGATCCGAGGTGAGGATCACTGATCCAGAGTTCCTTTTTAAAATGTTCATATCTCATAGGACATGAAGTTTTACCCAATGATAAGGATTTAAACCCAAACTGGAAGGAAGAATGTGATCCAGGTTAACCTGGAAAAGATGAGAAATGTCAGCTGGGACAGGACTGGCTGGAGGCCACCAAGATAAACTTCAGCTTAAATTAGTTCAACAAACATTCTCCAAGGACCGACCAGCTCTGGGCTACGCACTGAGGTTGTTAGAAGAAACCAGAACAACCCCGACCTCAGGACCACCATCAGGCATCATCTCCTCCAATTTTGCTGGAAGCCCTGTCACACTGTGGTCTTCCTCAGATGGATAATTCCTGTGATTTCTATTTTGCCAACTCATCACTTGTTCTCCCTGTCTGAAACTGTCTGGCAGATGGGAAATGGATTTCAACTTTTAGTAAAAAGGCATAGAATAAAAATCCACGTTCCCTGAGGTCACAGCACTGGTTAGCTAACTTCAAAACCACGAACTCCACTTGGATAGAAGTGAAAATTTCCTCTGAGACCAAAATCTTGGCAATCTAAAGGCGTTAGACTTCTAAAGTTTACTTCAGCTATTTCAGGATTTTAGGTTTTTTTGTTGCTTTCATTTGTTTTTGTTTTTTTTTTTTCTGTGTAAGTTTTAATAAGCTTAGTTTTTCATTGCTTTAGAGACAAACTATATGAGTTTAAATTCTGACTCTGCTGCATACCATTTGTGTCTCCTTGGGCAGATTCCTCAAACCTTCTGTGGTTCACTTTTATTTGAAAATTAAGAGAAACAGCATCATTACCAATATCACTAAGGTAATTGTGAAAATTTAAAAATCAATCGATATTTATTAAGCACCTAGAAAAGTTTCTAGCACATGGAAAACATTTAATAAATGTTAGCAATTGTTATTATTGTTATTGATGGTAGTAGTATTGATAGCTAGCATTCAGGCATCCATTGTGTGCATACCTCTGTGTTAGACACTTTTGATTCATTATCTCCTTTCCATCTCCACAAAAATTCTATGATGTGTTACTGTCTTTATGCTGTGGATTCAAAATCTTAGATTCAAAAAATAACTAACTAGCCCCAAATCATGCCATTTAGGCCCCAGTTCAAAATAAGTAAATCAATGAGAATTAACAATAGAGGAAAAGGTAGAAATCAGACATTGACCACAGGATGAGAAGGGCACTAAACTTCATGTTTTAGAACAAAGTCTTCAGAAATAAGCACATCTGAGTGTGCAGTGTCATTTGGACAGGCTTCTTTCAAAAAAAGGTTAATTTTCTTCTAAATTTTTGATATCTGAAAGGACATACTTCTATTCTTTAGAAATTTTAGTTATGATGGAGAAAATAAGCTATAAGAAAGCAAAGAGTTAGAGATACTTAAAAAAAAGAAAACGTTTATCCAGTCATCCACTCAGTGTGTGTATATAATCATCTCTGTTGCGGCTTGAATTGTATCTCCCAAAATTCAAATATTGAAGTCCTAACCACTTTAGAATGTGACCTTAATGGAAAATAGGATTATTGTGGATGTATTAATAATTAGTTAAATGAAGATAAGATCATACTGGAGTGGGCTGGGCCTCTAATCCAATATGACTGGTGTGCTTATAAAAAGGATTTGGAGACAGACAAGCATAGAAGGGGAAATGATATGAAGAGACAGGCACATAGGAAGACAGCCATGCACAAGCCAAGGAGAGAGGTCTAGAAGAAAACCTTCCCTCATAACCCTCAAAAAGAACCAAGCCTGCTGACATCTTCATTCCAGACTTTCAGCCCCCAGAACTGTGAAACAACAAATGCTTCTAGTTTAAGCCCCACCTCCATGCCAGTTTTGGGTCCTTTGTTATACCAGCTCTAGCAAACTAATACATTCACCACCTGTATGAGTGACATAGACTAGGTTATGTTGCAATAACGGATGAAACCTACATCATCGCAGAATTTTATTCCAACAAGAGGTATTTCTCTCACACACAATCTCTCTTGCACTCTCCACGGAGGCTGTCCTCTATGCAGTGGCTTGGCCTTTCAGGCCGTTTCCATCTTATGGCACCTTCAGCCCAACACATTACTTTTAAGATTTTCCACCCTGGAGGGTCTCACATAGCAGTTACGATGTTGTTGCTGTCATTGTCTGGAAGATGGCTTTTTCCCAGTTTAAGAGAGCTAATAAAGATAAACAGTTATTTACCTGGGGCCAAGCTATGTGCACGGGCGGCTGTGACTGGCACACATAGCGCAGCCAAGAGGAGCTACCGCACGTCTGAGGTCAGGGGCAGAAGCCGAGAGGACCCCATGTCGGAGGGGCGGTGGCCAAGAGGAGTTACCCCACGTCCGAGGTCAGAGGCGGCGGCCGGGAGGAGCTAACCCGCATCCAAGGAGTGGTGGCTGCGCCAGCGCAGGAGGACCTAGAGGAGCTATTCCATGTTCAAAGTCAGGAGGGGCAGTGGTGAGGAGATACCCCTCGTCCAAGGTAAGGAGCAGTGCCTGCACTTTGCTGGAGCAGCTGTGAAGAGATACCCAACGTCCAAGGTAGGAGAAACCCAAGAAAGACAGTAGGTGTTGTAAGAGGGCATCAGAGAACAGACACACTGAAACCATAATCACAGAAAACTAGTCAATCTAATCACACTAGGACCACAGCCTTGTCTAACTCAATGAAACTAAGCCATGCCCTGTGGGGCCACCCAAGACGGGTGGGCATGGTGGAGAGGTCTGACAGAATGTGGTCAACTGGAAAAGGGAATGGCAAACCACTTCAGTATTCTTGCCTTGAGAACCCCATGAACAGTATGAAAAGGCAAAATGATAGGATACCGAAAGAGGAACCCCCCAGGTCACTAGGTGCCCAATATGCTACTGGAGATCAGTAGAGAAATAACTCCAGAAAGAATGAAGGGATGGAGCCAAAGCAAAAACAACACCCAGTTGTCGATGTGACTGGTGATAGAAGCAAGGTCCGATGCTGTAAAGAGCAATATTGCATAGGAACCAGGAATGTCAGGTCCATGAATCAAGGCAAATTGGAAGTGGTCAAACAGGAGATGGCAAGAGTGAATGTCGACATTCTAGGAATCAGCGAATTAAAATGGACTGGAATGGGTGAATTTAACTCAGATGACCATATATATACTACTGCAGGCAGGAATCCCTTAGAAGAAATGGAGTAGCCATCATGGTCAACAAAAGGGTCCAAAATGCAGTACTTGGATGCAATCTCAAAAATGACAGAATGATCTCTCTTTGTTTTCAAGGCAAACCATTTAATATCACAGTAATCCAAGTCTATTCCCAACCAGTAATGCTGAAGAAGCTGAAGTTGAACGGTTCTATGAAGACCTCCAAGACCTTTTAGGACTAACACCCAAAAAAGATGTCCTTTTCATTATAGGGGACTGGAATGCAAAAGTAGGAAGTCAAGAAACACATGGAGTAACAGGCAAATTTGGCCTTGGAATATGGAATGAAGCAGGGCAAAGGCTAATAGAGTTTTGCCAAGAGAACGCACTGGTCATAGCAAACACCCTCTTCCAACAACACAAAAGACTCTACACATGGACATCACCAGATGGTCAACACTGAAATCAGGTTGATTACATTATTTGTAGCCAAAGATGGAGAAGCTCTATACAGTCAACAAAAACAAGACCAGGAGCTGACTATGGCTCAGATCATAAACTCCTTATTGCCAAATTCAGACTTAAATTGAAGAAAGTAGGGAAAACCACTAGACCATTCCGGTATGAACTAAATTGAATCCCTTATGATTATACAGTAGAAGTGAGAAATAGATTGAAGGGACTAGATCTGATAGACAGAGTGCCTGATGAACTATGGACTGAGGTTCCTGACATTGTACAGAAAACAGGGATCAAGACCATCCCCATGGAAAAGAAATGCAAAAAAGGAAAATGGCTGTCTGAGGAGGCTTTGCAAATATCTATGAAAAGAAGAGAAGTGAAAAGCAAAGGCGAAAAGGAAAGATATTAGCATCTGAATGCAGAGTTCCAGAGAATAGCAAGAAGAGATAAGAAAGCCTTCCTTAGCGATCAATGCAAAGAAATAGAAGAAAACAACAGAATGGGAAAGGCTAGAGATCTCTTCAAGAAAATTAGAGATACCAAGGGAACATTTCATGCAAAGATGGGCTCGATAAAGGACAGAAATGGTATGGACCTAACAGAAGCAGACGATATTAAGAAGAGGTGGCAAGAATACACAGAAGAACTGTACAAAAAAAGAACTTCATGACCAAGATAATCACAATGATGTGATCACTCACCTAGAGCCAGACATCCTGGAATGTGAAGTCAAGCGGGTCTTAGAAAGTATCATTATGAACAAAGCTAGTGGAGGTGATGGAATTCCAGTGGAGCTATTTCAAATCCTAAAAGATGATACTCTGAAAGTGCTGCACTCAATATGCCAGCAAATTTGGAAAACTCAGCAGTGGCCACAGGACTGGAAAAGGTCAGTTTTCATTCCAATCCCAAAGAAAGGCAATGCCAAAGAATGCTCAAACTACCACACAATTGCACTCATCTCACATGCTAGTAAAGTAATGCTCAAAATTCTCCAAGCCAGGCTTCAGCAATACGTGAACCATGAACTTCCAGATGTTCAAGCTGGTTTTAGAAAAAGCAGAGGAACCAGAGATCAAATTGCCAACATCTGCTGGATCATCGAAAAAGCAAGAGAGTTCCAGAAAAACATCTATTCTGCTTTATTGACTATGCCAAAGCCTTTGACTGTGTGGATCACAATAAACTGTGGAAAATTCTTAAAGAGATGGGAATACCAGACCACCTGACCTGCCTCTTGAGAAACCTGTATGCAGGTCAGGAAGCAACAGTTAGAACTGGACATGGAACAACAGACTGGTTCCAAATAGGAAAAGGAGTACGTCAAGGCTGTATATTGTCACCCTACTTATTTAACTTATATGCAGAGTACATCATGTGAAACGCAGGACTGGAAGAAGCACATGCTAGAATCAAGATTGCCGGGAGAAATATCAATAATCTCAGATATGCAGATGACACCACCCTTATGGCAGAAAATGAAGTCAAACTAAAAAGCCTCTTGATGAAAGTGAAAGTGGAGAGTGAAAAAGTTGGCTTAAAGCTCAACATTCAGAAAAAGAAGATCATCATGGCATCTGGTCCCATCACTTCATGGGAAATAGATGGGGAAACAGTGGAAACAGTGTCAAACTTTATTTTGGGGGGCTCCAAAATCCCTGCAGATGGTGACTGCAGCCATGAAATTAAAAAACGCTTACTCCTTGGAAGAAAAGTATGACCAACCTAGATAGCATGTTGAAAAGCAGAGATATTACTTTGCCAACAAAGGGCCATCTAGTCAAGACTCTGTTTTCCAGTGGTCATGTATGGATGTGAGAGTTGGACTGTGAAGAAATCTGAGTGCTGAAGAATTGATGCTTTTGAATTGTGGTGTTGGAGAAGACTCTTGAGAGTCCCTTGGACTGCAAGGAGATCCAACCAGTCCATTCTGAAGGAGATCAATCATGGGTGTTCTTTGGAAGGAATGATGCTAAAGCTGAAACTGCAGTACTTTGGCCACCTCATGCGAAGAGTTGACTCATTGGAAAAGACTCTGATGCTGGGAGGGATTGTGGGCAGGAGGAGAAGGGGACGACAGAGGATGAGATGGCTGGATGGCATCACTGACTCGATGGACGTGAGTCTGAGTGAACTCTGGGAGTTGGTGATGGACAGGGAGGCCTGGCGTGCTGCCATTCATGGGGTCACAAAGAGTCGGACACAACTGAGCGACTGAAATGAACTGAAGTGAACTGAATAAATATAAACATCTTGTGTCCAAGAAGAACAAGAAAACAGCCCCATACCAACAACATGCTCTTTACTGGACTCACCAAAGGTAAGGTGAAGTCAAAGTTGAAAAAAAGTAAACCAAAGTTGAAAAAAAGAAAAGACATAACTCTCACTCCAAAAAAATTATAATATAAAAGGCATAAGTGCAATTTATACATAAAAAAACAAATGCAGAAATAATTCAAATGGTGATAAGTAACTTGAAGGAAATAGTACTTGTAGGAAACAGGATGATGAATAACAAGGAGAACAGATTATACAAGGTTATCAGGGGTGACCCCTCTGAGATAACATTCAAGATGAGATTTGATGGGTGAGAAAGAACTATCAATGCAAAGATCAGAAAGATCAGTGCTCCAAGCATAGGCTTTTTCTACATATTATAATGTCAAAATGCTTACTGTGTGCCAGGTGCAGCTCCACATGCTGTAAATATATAAATGTGTATTTATTTCTATTTAACAGACGAGAGAGAGAAAGAGAGGTAAGTGATTTTGCTTTGGTTACACCGCTAGTAAGCAGGAGAATAAGGATTCAAACTCAAGCACTTTGGTTCTAGGATCTGTGTGCTTAACCACTATGCCTACCATCTATGCTTAGAAAGAGTTTGGCTTGTTTAAAAAACTTAATTATTACAAGATGAGGTAAGAGAGTAAAGAGAAAAATGGCTTGAAGGGTAGGGGAAGTATATTATTAGGTACTAGTTCATGCAGGGCCTTATAGGTTCTTGCAAAAGTTTAAATTTTATGCTCAAGAGCAATTTGAAGGCACTTGATTTTTTTTAATTTTTAATATATTATTTCTGACTTTACTTTTTGTTACTTTTAAAAATTTATTTTTAATTGGAGGATAATTGCTTTATAATGTTGTGTTTCAAGAATGACTATAAAGTGAAGACGTTTACATTTTAAAAGAATACTCTGAGAACTGGATTGGTTCTAGACTGAAATCTGGAAAGCCTCTAGAGAGATATAATTAGACCTTGCATTCATTTTCTATTGCTGCTATGACAACTTAGCAAAACTTCAGTGCTTAAATAACACAAATTTATAATTTTATAGTTCTATAGGTCACCATCTGACAAGCACCTCACTGGGCCAAGGTCTAGTTGGGGTCCTTTCTGGAGACTGCAGAAGAGAATCAGTTTCTTGCCTTTCTCATTTTTTAGAGGCTGCCTGCTTTCCTTGGCTCATGGCCCCCTCCCTCCATCCTAAAAGCCAGCAACTACAGACTATCTGGCCAAGCACTTTTCATATTGCCACCTTTCTAACTCTCTACATTTCCCCTTCCACTTTTAACTACCTGTGTGATTACACTGAGACCTTCTAGTAGTCCAGCATGTTCTCCCTTTTTTAACATAGCTGATAAGCAACGTTAATTTTATCTGCAACTGTAATTCCCTTTGCCATGTAAATAACATTCACACATTCCCAGGATAAGGATGTAGACATAATTGGAGCACCATTATTCTGCTTATCACACTCCTAAGACTATCAAGAATGGTTTTACTTAATAAACCATGGTATAATCTTATAATGATTTCTTGGCAATCATTAAAAACAACATCGAAAAAGTTAATGACATAGAAAGGTTTATGTGATGAATTGCTAGGTAACAACATGAACTCCATCATCCCCCACTCCTGGGTTTCCTCCAGATAGTTAGGCTAACAAGGACAGGGAAATAAACGTTTGTTCTAGTTACATCATTTGTGGGAACAGCAGGTGTGTCAGTGATCAGAATGCCACCAGCTCTGGTACCCTTGATCTAAATCATTTCCCATAGAACCTCTGTGTTTTTCCTCTGCACATTCCACATTCTAGTTCCTCTCTCTCTGACAATCTCAAGAATTTCACATCTTCCTATTCATGTGATTCCAAATAGCTTATTGACCAAAATACACTTCTTTTAAGATGCTCAGCATTGCTAGTTATTAGAAAATATGCAAATCAAAACAACAATGAGGTATCACTTCACATTGGTCAGAATAGCCATCATTAAAACATCTACAAATAACAAATGCTGGAGAGGGTGTGGAGAAAAGGGAACCCTCCTATGCTGTTGGTGGAAATGTAAATTGGTACAGCCTCTACAGAAAACAGTATGGGGGTTCCTCAAAATACTAAAAATAGAACTACCATATGACCCAGCAATCCCCTTCTGGGCATATATCCAGACAAAACTATAATTCAAAAAGATACATATATTCCTATGTTCATAGTGGCACTATTCACAACAGCTGAGACAAGGAAGCAACCTAAATGTCCACTGACTGATGGACAAAGAAGATGTGGTATAGATACACAGTGGAATACTGCTCAGCCACATCAAAGAACAAGTAATGCCAATCTATAACAACATGGGTGGACCTAGAGATTATCATACTAAATGAAGTAAGTCAGAAAGAGAAAGACAGATACCATATCTGTTATAGATATCACTTATATGTGGACTCTAAAATATGACATAAATGAATTTCCACAAAACAGAAACAGACTCACAGACATAGAGAAAAGACCTGTGGCTGCCAAGGGGGAGGGGGTGGGGAAAGATGGATTGGCAGTTTGAGATTAGCAGGTGCAAACTATTATAAATAAAATAGATAAACAATAAGGTCCTACTGTATAGCAAAGGGAAGTATGTCCAATAACCTGTAATAAACCATAATGAAAGAATAGGAAAATAATTTTGCTGTTCAGTCACTAAGCCATGTCTGACTTTTTGCAACATGGACTGCAGCATGCCAGGCTCCTCTGTCCTCCACTATCTCCCAGAGTTTGCTCAAATTCATGTCCATTGAGTCAGTGAAGCTATCTAACCATCTAATTCTCTGTCACCCTCTTCTCCTTCTGCCTTTAATCTTTCCCAACATCAGGGTCTTTTCCAATGAGTCAACTCTTCACCCCAAGTGGCCAAGTTATTGGAGCTTCAGCTTCAGTCCTTCCAGTGAATATTCAAGGTTAATTTCCTTTAGGATTGGCTGGTTTGACCTCTTTGCAATCCAAGAGACTCTCAAGAGTCTTCTCTAGCACCAAAATTTGAAAGCATTAATTCCTGGGTGTTCAGTCTTCTTAATGGTCCAAGTCTCACATAGATACATGACTACTGGAAAAACCATAGCTTGGACTATATGGACCTTTGTCAGCAAAGTGATGTCATTGCTTTTTAATATGCTGTCTAGGTTTGTCAATGAAAAATAATACATATATAAAACTGAACATATATATTAGTATATAAGTGAATCACTTTGTTATACAGAAGAAACTATACAACATTGTAAAGCAACTATACTTCTATAAAATAAATTTTAAGAAAAAGAAAAATATATGCTTTTCTTAATGACCAAGTCATGTTCTTTTATTCTACGGGTTTAAGTATTTCTATTTTTCACAAAAAAATATAAGATTTAAATAATATATTCCCAAACATGATTGGGAACGCATGTACACCTGTGGTGGATTCATGTCAATGTATGGCAAAACCAATACAGTATTGTAAAGTAAAATAAAGTAAAAATAAAAATTTTTAAAAATAAATAATATGTTCCCAAACATGAATGACCACCTACAGAACCACCTAGAAAGTGCACTAGCCAAAACATTAATCAGTCTATCACTAACTCCCAACTGTAAACCAATCTTTCCCTCTGATTAGATCATCCACTAGGATCACCTGCTGCACATCCACCTAAATTTTAGCTCCCAATACAAAGAGCTATCTTATTTATTTCAGATCAACATCAAAGTAAAAGGGGAGTTTATATCCCAGCATTTTTAGCATGAAGAAGTTACACGTGCTTGAATGTTTGTGGGTATATACACATGTGTGTGAATGCGCTGAAGAGTCCACAAAAGTAGGCACCCAGTCCTGATCAAGTTACCTCTAGGTGGGAAATATAAGTGAGAATCAAGTATCATACCTTCCCTTTTTTTCAAAATAAATATGTATTTAAAAGAGAGAAAAAGTCATTTCCATTTATAAATAACTGTTCATTTTAAGAAGATCAGAGGTAATTGGTACACTCACCTACCTTCTTTGGGTGACTCACCATATTTCACAGACCTCTAACAGACCCACACTCTGTTATCCTCAGGT
Source organism: Ovis canadensis (assembly GCF_042477335.2). Taxonomy (NCBI): domain Eukaryota; kingdom Metazoa; phylum Chordata; class Mammalia; order Artiodactyla; family Bovidae; genus Ovis; species Ovis canadensis. The sequence continues at coordinate 32,902,876 of NC_091252.1, read as the reverse complement.
CCCTGGTCACTCTGGGCTCTATGCTCAGGCATGTGAGACACACTGATCCTGATTAAATAAGTAAATAAATCGATATTGAAAGCTAATAAAATTAGCATCAACAAATCAACAAGATCCCAGCAGCACCCAAATTCAATAAAAGGAAGAGTCCATTTTTGCCTCATTCACTTTCTGAGGAAGAGTATTTCTACCTCATTGATTTTTCTCTCATTATATACTGTTCGCCTCCTCATTTAATGTGGAGTTGTGGAGCCAGGGATTATACACCACTTCTTTTTTTTTTTTCTTCTGTACCCATTTTCTCCTTTCAGTTTCTTAACTCTTTATTTTATAATAACCATAACTTTCATTTAGCACCTGAAGCTGAAATGAAGTTCACCAATGCTTAACCAAGTTTTTGATGCGGGGTCTGCACAAATAATTTGAAAACCTATGTATGTACATATGAACTTCTTGATGCAGCCTCTCCCTTTCTTCCAGCTATACAGCATTCCTAGCAAATTTAATTTGTTAGATAAAAATTAGGCACATGGACTTTTGCATTTTAAGGAATTTAGGGGAAGAAACTGGAGTGGAATATACAATGAAGCAACAAAAGAAGCCAAGTTATGCAGACTACAAAAAAGGACATTTATTGTCACTGCCATATGGTTGTAAAAATCTTCTTAGCAAATTGGCCTTCATTCGTTCTAATCAGAAGAATCAGGCTTAGCTCAATAAATCTTATACCCACATTTTGCCCCAGCTATTTATATCTAGAAAAACCTGATGTATCTTAGTTCTTTTTAACATATTTTATCTTTCTAAAGGCAGTAAAAATGCTAGACTATCACAAGTGTTCAGTTCAGTTCAGATCAGTTCAGTCACTCAGTCATGTACAACTCTTTGCCACCCAATGGACTGCAGCCTGCCAGGCTTCCCTGTCCACCACCAACACCTGGACCTTGCTCAAACTCATGTCTATTGAGTCGGTGATTCCATCCAACCATCTCATCCTCTGTTGTCCCCTTCTCTTCCAGCCTTCAATCTTTCCCAGCATCAGGGTCTTTTCCAAGGAATCAGTTCTTCATATCAGGTGGCCAAGGTATTGGAATCTCAGCTTCAGCATCAGTCTTTCGAATATTCAGGACTGATATCCTTTAGAATGAGCTGGTTGGATCTCCTTGCAGTCCAAGGGACTCTCAAGAGTCTTCTCCAACACCACAGCTCAAAAGGATCAATTCTTCGGTGCTCAGCTTTCTTTATAGCCCAGCTCTCACATCCATACATGACTGCTGAAAAAACCATAGTTTTTACTAGATGGACCTTATTGGCAAAGTAATGTCTCTGCTTTTTAATACTCTGTATATGTTGTCATAGCTTTTCTTCCAAGGAGCAAGCATCTTTTAATTTCATGGCTGCAGTCACCATCTGCAGTGATTTTGGAGCCCCCAAAAAACAAAGTATCTCACTCCTTCCATTGTTTCCCCATCTATTTGCCATGAAGTGAAGGGACTGGACTGGTTGCCATGACCTTAGTTTTCTGAATGTTGAGTTTTAAGCCAACTTTTTCACTCTCTTCTTTCACTTCCATCAAGAGGCTCTTTAGTTCTTCTTTGCTTTCTGCCATAAGAGTGGTGTCATCTGTATATCTGATGTTATTGATATTTCTCCCAGCAATCTTGATTCCAGCTTGTGCTTCATTCAGCCTGGTATTTCACATGATGTACTCTGCATATAAGTTAAATTATCAGGGTGACAATATACAGCCTTAATCTACTCCTTTCCACTATTTGGAACCAGTCTGTTGTTCCACATCTGGTTCTAATTGTTGCTTCTTGACCTGCATACAGATTTCTCAGGAGGCAGGTCAGGTGGTCTGGTATTCCCATCTCTTTCAGAATTTTCCACAATTTATTGTGATCCACCCAGTCAAAGGCTTTGGCGTAGTCAATAAAGCAGAAATAAATGTTTTTCTGGAACTCTTTTGTTTTTTCAGTGATCCAATGAATGTTGGCAGTTTGGTCTCTGGTTCCTTTGTCATTTCTAAATCCAGCTTGAACATCTGGAATTTCACTGTTCATGTACTGTTGAAGCCTGGCTTGGAGAATTCTGAGCATTACTTTGCTAGCATGTGAGATGAGTACAATTGTGCATTAGTCTGAACATACTTCAGCATCCCCTTTCTTTAGGATTGAAATGAAAACTGACCTTTACCAGTCCTGTGGCCACTGTTTATTCCACAAAAATAATACTGTATTCCTCCTGTGGGCCAGAAACTCTTCTAGGTATTGAGAATAAACAAACAAACAAAAAGAGTAAGTCAAAAACTCTGCCCCTAGAGAGACTGTGTTTGAATGGAAAGAGACAAGAAATAAAAAATATAACTGCAAAAATATAGTTTGTATCTAGAAAAATAAAATGGGGAAAATAATACTGGGTTAAGGTGACAGAAAATGCCAAAGTTCAGGGGTAAGATTAGAAGGGATGTTACTTTTATGTAGGATGGAAACTGGTAGATTAAACATGGTTAGATGACTTCCCTAATAGTGTTGTTACTTATGACACATAAAACTCCACACTGAAATGTGTCTCTAAAACTCCATTTCCTTGAACTTACCACCCACTGTCTCTCCTTGCCTTCAAAGCCAGCTTTCATGAAGACAAGTCCACATGCGGCTCATGTCCATTTCCTCACTTCCCTTCAGTCTTAAATCCTCTGCAGTGTGACACCTCTACCTCACCAAGAACCTACTCCAGCAAGAGCATCATGGCCTCCCAACTATTCAGCTACATAAGCCTCCTTTAGTCTCTCTACGGCATTCCCATCACTTCCTCATTGAAATTCTCTCTATTGCTTCCATCTGTGTTCTACTACTTTTCCTCCCATCTTGCTAATCTTTATCTTCAGGTCTTTTCAGGTTCTTCCTTCTTCATCCACCTGTATCTTAATCTGGTTTTCCAGGAAAGGAAGTTGAGGCAAGGCTTAAAGTGCTATTTCTATTTGAGTGGTACAAGTCCTCGGAGAAGGCAGTGGCACCCCACTCCAGTACTCTTGCCTGGAAAATCCCATGGGTGGAGGAGCCTGGTAGGCTGTAGTCCATGGGGTCTCGAAGAGTCAGATATGACCGAACGACTTCACTTTCACTTTTCACTTTCATGCACTGGAGAAGGAAATGGCCACCCGCTCCAGTGTTCTTGCCTGGAGAATCCCAGGGACGGGGGAGTCTGGTGGGCTGCCATCTATGGGGTCACACAGAGTCGGACACGACTGAAGTGACTTAGCAGCAGCAGCAGCAGGTACAAGTCCAGTTAGAGAGAGCTGCTTTTTGTTTGTTTGTTTTCTAAGGCTTCCAAGCAATGAAGACAAAGAGCAGTAGGTGCATTGACTTGGCAAGTGAGACTCTTTGGGAAGGCTGACAGAAGAAATTACCTCCAAGTAGCACACAGGAGAGAAGAATGAAGAGGATCTGATCTCCTTGACTCCTCACACTTCCTGTGTTGATTAAAGTCCCAGGGGTAAGGACTCCCTTGAACTGATTGGTGACATCATCCAAACTCTTCAGTATCCCAGTTCAGTCCGTCATCTCATTCATCTTTGGTGCTGCAGTGAGTGTTCTTTCTCAAAGAGAACTGGCACGGCTCTGCCCCTTCTGTTGCTCTGGATTTCCAGCATCAGTACTGACGATCCTGTGATCCAGTTCAAGGCATTTCCTGACATATATATTCTGCTCCAACCAAGTTTTCTAAGGATAGAGAAGCCATACTGACTCAAGAGTCTAGAACAGGGGCAAGCAAATCTGGCCCACTGCCTGTTTATGGGTAGCCTTTGAACTAAAAAATGATTTTTGAAAAACATTATATGCAGCAGAAACCTAAGTGGCCTACGAAGCCTAGGTAACTACTCTCAGGCTTTTTGCAGGGAAAGTTCACCAACCTCTGGTTTACACAACTTCTTCCTGTACTGTTGGGATAGTTAAGGACCAACATCCCAAAAGACAAAGTGTGGCTAAGGGCAGCCAACCAAAAGTGCAGCGCTCTTTAGCACCATCTGTTCCCCTCTACCTCCTTGCCTGTGCTCTCACCTTGAACTTGCCCTGTCCTTTTGCAGTCCATGTCTTTGACCATATTTTCTACCCTACTTGGATGGAAAGGACATTTCACAACCCCATTTTGCCTGAAAAACTGCTATTCACAGTTTAAGATCATCTATCATCCTCTCATATGACAAACTTAGTGAATTAAAAAGCAGACACTTTACCAACAAAGGTCCATATAGTCAAAGCTATGATATTCCAGTGGTCATGTAAGGATGTGAGAATTGGACCATATAGAAGGCTGAGCACCAAAGAACTGATGATTTCAAAAGGTGGTGCTGGATAAGACTCTTGAGAGTCCCTTGGACAGAAAGGAGATCAAACCAGTCAATCTTACAGGAAATCAACCTTAAATATCCATTGGAAGGACTGTTGCTGAAGATGAAGCTCCATACTTTGGCCACCTGATGCAAAGAGCCGACTCATTGGAAAAGACCCCGATACTGGGAAAGATTGAGGGCAAAAAGGAGAAGGGGGCTCAATTGGATGAGTTGCTTAGATAGCATAACTGACTCAATGGACATAAATTTGAGCAAACTCCAAGAGACAGTGGAGGACTGGGGAACCTGGTGAGCTATAGTCCATGAAGTCACAGATAGTCAGACATGACTCAGTGACTGAACAATAACGATAACAATCATCTTCTGCATAAACTAACTCTGGCCTCCCACGTCACACCCCAAACAGAGTACAGTTATTTAATTTCTTTCTATAACTGTTTTTCCAATTCAAATTTGAAGTTTTGAGTCTAAAATATTAATAATAGCTAACATTTAGCATGTGACAGGCTGATTCACTGTGATTTACATAAATTTAGTCATTTTATACTCACAAAACCCATAAGTACCTCTATTATTCCCTATTTACAAGCGAAAAGAACAAAAAGGAAAATAAAAACAGAAGTACAAAGATGTTAAGAAACTTGCCTGAGGTCACAGGAGTTTAAACCAGCCATTTCAATTCCAAAACTGAACCGCAGTCCTATTCTCCCAGTCAGTAGAATCTTAATAATACAAGAACAAGGCCCTTATGAGTAAAGCAGAATTGAAAAATAGCTTGATACTGGAGTCTGAAATAGGATGTCTATTCTCCTAGATTAAGCTACCCCAGACACAGAGATGCCAGCAGTAAGGCATGCTCCAAGAGCTTGACAGACTCCGCCTTAGATGAGAGTAGAGCGTGAATGCAAAGAGCCTGCAGGCAGGCAAATCAGAGGCAGCAAGAACGTGAAGCAGGAAGTTTCTATTTTACAGCCAAGATAAATATAAAATGATGGAAAGGAATCTGATAAATATTGGCCTGATTAATAAATCAAAATTTTGAAACTATTACAATAACTGCATCTCATGGCTGAAAAGGATCTGAGTCCATGGATGAAGGTCTTGAATAATATCCCAAGCACCTGTGCTTCCATTATTCTAATTACTGGGCTGGTATCTATTTCTCAGTTATTCTTACTCATTTGCCATGGTTCTGTTTTATGGAGACAAAGATAAGACATCTAATCAACTCTTCCATGTGAGGGGTCAAAATATTTTACCACTCCTAAATTAGTTCTGGCCTAGACTAAATGTCTCCAGGTTCTGCATGGTAGACATGCAGTCTTCTCACTATCCAGTTATTTTCCTCTGGACCTCCATTTACTTGTCAATATCTCTTCTCCTCTGTGGTATCCACTGGACACAAGAGTTTTAAGGTCTCTTAAAACTTAAAAACTAGATTTAAAACTAGAATTTTAAGGTCTCTCCAGAGCGGAGACTGAAACTATTACTTCTGCATTGAAGAAGATAGTAATCTTCTGTTAAGATATCTCATCGTTTTCCTTTGAAGAGGCAGCCACATAATGTTGCTTCAATTTGGGGGCTTTTCAAAAAATTACAGTAGAAAGGAATTTCTTCCTCCCAGTAGAAAGGAAGCTACAGACTTATTCCTAAAGAATTTTATTTTACTACACTTGCTCAATATTTCAGCCTATCAAAAGTCACTTATATTTTTAATTCTGTCATATTGGTCATTCCCCGAGCGTCATTTCTCCATTTGTTTATGAATATGCTGATAAATCACTCATCAATGCTGATACTTCCTGAAAGAGAAAGTTAGTCACTCAGCCATGTCCACCTCTTTGCGACCCTATGAACTATATAGCCCGTCAGCTCCCCTGTCCATGGAATTCTCCAGGCAAGAATTCTGGAGTGGATTGCCATTCCCTTTTCCAGGGGATCTTCCTGACCCAGGGATCAAACCCAAGTCTCCTGCAATCTCCAGGCAGATTCTTTACCATCTGAGCCACCAGGGAAGCCTTGATACTCCCCTAAAATCCCTATTTAGCCAAGCTCATGCGATTCACTAAACCTAAAAGTTAAGAAACTGCATTTTTAGGGGACTTCCCTGGTTGCCCAGTGCCTACCAATGCAGGGGACACAGTTTGATCACTGGTCCAGGAACTAGGATCCCACCTGCTGAAGGGCAACTAAGCCTCTGCGTCATAACTACCTAGCCCACACTCTAGAGCCTATGAGCCACCATTCCTGAAGCCAGCACACCCTAGAATCCATGCTCTGCAATGAGTTAGCCCCCACTCACTGCAACTAGAGAAAGCCCACACACAGCACTGAAGACCCAGTGCAGCCAAAAATAAACAAATGTTTATTTAAAAAAAGAAATTTCACTTCTTATAAAGATTCCCTAAGTAACTCAGATATTTCACAGACTGGCCCACTTCTAATTAGTGTAAATTATGGAGGCTCTTCAGAAATCATATCAGTGCAATTTGTCAGCAATCTGTAAAGTGATTTGCCATTGCATCTGGCGCTGACAGTTGGCAGCAAGTGTACTTCACTTTTGAATGGTCTGGTGACAGTTGATAACTGTCATTCAGTCATATCCTGAGTGCAGCTCTGGTCTTAAAGGGAGGCATACTCAAACATAAGGCAATGGAATTGGCCAACAGACTCTTGCATGTATCCAGAGGGGACTGTAACAAATCATTTATTCTGGGCGTTACTCCTGATATCACTGAATACATATTAGTCTAATAGATCAAACCTTAAAGTATGGTAGATACTTTAAAAATCCAGTACTCCATTAATATATAATTCTTATGTTTATTATCATGACACCTTTCTGCTTCCCAAACACATTCCTGCTCATTTTGGAGGGAAAGAAGCATTTTTTTTAACCCTATACTTGACTTCCCACGTGGTGCTAGAGGTAAAGAACCTGCTTGCCAATACAGGAGACATAAGAGACATGGGTTCGATCCCTGAGTTGGGAAGATCCCCTGGAGAAGGACATGGCAACCTAGTATTCTTGCCTGGATAATCTCATGGGCAGAGGAGCCTGGTGGGCTATAGTCCATAGGGTCACAAAGGGTCAGACACAACTGAAACAACTTAGCACCAGCACCTTGACACTAGTAATATTAAACCTACTCCCACAAAGTTCGGAAGAAAAAAATCAGAATAGGGCTGGCAGAGATAAACATGGTCAGGATTTATGAAAATGTTAGTGGAAAATTTATAGATCAGCTATTGTCATTTTTTTTTAGAAATAATAGATGTTTTCTGAGCACCATTTATGGCATGAGAGGAATTGAGGAAATCATTGTAGATGAAACATAAATAAGATTTATTCTCTGCAATCAAGGCGTTCTCAATCTAATGAAAAAGAGGAGATAAACACTTGTTAATAACAGATAAACAAAAATACAATAAATATAGCAATACATGGTCTTTGGAAAAAATAAAAGGAGATTCGTAGAGGGTTAATATTACAAGTTGAGGTGACTGGGATTGACCGGCATTTTTAAGATGCAGATGAGAACATGTTTATGGGGGAGGAATTATCTGAGCAAGGCTTGGTGGGGATAGTTTAACTGCATAAAATGACAAATTATATGCGTGAGGAACAATAGAAACTGATAATTTACATTCTCTAACATTTCTTCTTCAATCAATACATTATTGATTAGAACTGGACAGACATTAACTCAGCTGTGACGACAACAAAAGGCCTAGAAGAAGATACACTCTGACTGCTAAACAGATTAAAACCCAGCAGAAGAAACAGAAGAAATATATGAGAGAAAACAAATGGGAAGATAATTAAATAAAATCTGTGCATTTGTGTGGAGCCTATGATATCAGTGCTGGAGAGAATGGCATGATTATTCCACATGCGGTTAAAATTTTTATATATAAAATATACATAATTATCACATAATTATATATTTTAACTTATTAGATTTTACTTAAATATTTACATTAAAATTATTCCCAAGATTGGATTATGAGATATTTAATTTTAAATTCCTTGGAATCAGGTTCCTACAACATGGTTGTTGCTTCTTTTTCTTAGAATGAAGAATTTATCCTCACTTTTATTTTGCATATGAGTTTCTATAAAGCCTTTGTTTATGGGCTGAGACCCTTTATCTTCTGTGTTTCAAGAATTCTAATTGTTATTCAAAGGTCTCTTTAACATTCTGTATAATGAAGAAAAGTATTACTGTTTAATCATTGCTTGATGGATTACAATCAGCATGTCTAGACAAGTGAGTTCATGTTTTTCTCCCAAGGAAATTAGCAAGCAACAATTATGCAGCTTGTCCACTTTTTTCAAGGGATGATTCAAGAGTTTCAGTAACTCAAGTTCTTGGAAGATGACAAATCAATTGATAATAATCTTCTGTGTTTAAATGATTTCAAGGTATCCTCTGTGTGTACACAGTACTCCCGAGGAGGCTGCTACCTTAGATTTCCTTCAGTCTTTAACATTTTTCTACTGATAGAATATTCAGTGTTCAAGACTCTGAAGAAAAACCTGCTGAATGAACTGCTCCTTTAATATACTGTTGTTTTATTGTTAGCACTTAGTTTTAGTAATATGCTTCAAACAAATGAGATCATAGAGAAGGGTGGTACATGAATTTTATCTACACTGAACTTAGAAATCTCCTTGGATAGTATCTAAAAGACAAATCAGTTACTCCTTCTCATTTGTGAATATTAAATTAAGATGCATATCTTCATGCAAGGACAGTGTAAAAGGTAATTATTTGTTCTACCTAATATCTGAAGTTCTGCAAGAATGCATAATCTGAGAGAGGAAACAGCCATATAAACAACAACAACAAAAAAAATCAGAATCCATGCAGTGGAGCCTTGTCAATGCAACAGATATCTCCAACAGGAAACTTAGGAGGGACTTCATAGAAGAGATAACATTTCAACTTTGAAGAGTAAGTTGTTCATCAGGTGAAGAAGAGGGAGGAGGGTATTCCCAAGGAAGATAAAAGCACATATGAAGCCAAGAAGGGATAACAAATCTGGCATATTCAGAAAGGAACAGGGATCCAGTGCTTTATATGTCGTGATGTCTTAGTTCAGGCTGCCATAAGACAGTACAGTAGATTGGGTAGCTTAGAAACAACAGAAAGGTTTTTTTCACACATTTCTAGAAGCTGGAAATCCAAGAACATGATGCTAGCATGGTTAGGGTTTTGGCGAGTTATCTTCCAGGTTGCACATGGTGTCCTCATTGTATCCTCACATGTCTGAGAGCAGTGAAGGAAAGCAAGCGCTTTTGTGACGCTTGGTGGTTTAGTCACCAAGTCATGTCTGACTCTTGCGACCCCATGGACTGTAGCCTGCTAGGCTCTTCTGCCTATGGGATTCTCCAGGCAAGAATACTGGAGTGGGTTGCCATTTCCTTCTCCAGGGGATCTTCCCGACCTAGGATTTGAACCCAGGTCTCCTGCATTATAGGTAGATTCTTTACCAACCTAGCAATGAGGGACTAGAGCATTTATCCCTTTCATGAGAGCTCCACCCTCATGATCTCATCTAATCCTAATTACCTCCCTAAGGTCCAATACCATCCTGATACCATCACACTGGGGAGTTGGGTTTCAACATATCAATTTTGGGGAAGAATGTAAATATTCACTTGCTTTGTAATATATACATATATTAAATCATTATGTTGTACACCTTAAACTTATACTATGTCATATGTCAATTATATAACAGTAAAACTGCAAGAAAAAAATTCACCTGCTAAAGAGCTTAGAATTAACACTACAACAAGAGGGAAATCAGAAAAGGCTTTTAGAAAATAGGTATATACAGAGAGAGGTATAAACAAAGAAAGAATCAAGATAAAATGTAGATTGAACAGATAATAGTACTTATATGCATTTAGATATTTTAATTTCTTACAAGATGTTATGAACTTTTTACATCACACCTGCAACCTTAATCTTTAATAATAGTCTTTTCAGCTTGGTTCACATGATTCACAAAAGACAAATCTTGAAACAAACTAAAAGACCATTTGATTCAATAGTTTGTCATCCGTATAAGAAAACTGAATAATAAACGTTCCTAAAACTTCATAGGCTACAACAAGCATCATTTATTTAACTCACTATTCTGTGAGTTGACAGGTGTTCTGCACTGACTACTCATCTAGGCTGGGTCACTAATAACTCTAGAGTGAGCTGCCAAGATGAAGTGGGGGCTGGCTGGGCTAAGATCATTCAGCTAGCGCTGTGGCTTATCTTAGATCCACCTGGTGCCCCACCAGGGAAGCCAGGTTGGTGGCTGGGCTCCAGGGGAACAGGAGGAAATGTGCAAGGCCTCTTAAGGCTTAAACAAGTTCAAGGCTTAAAACCAGTTCAACTTTGCTTCTCCCATTCTGTTGATCAAGTGACAAGGCCAATTCAGTCTCAAGGGGTAGAGAAATGGGCTCCACCTCCCATCCCTGGATGGAAGGAGATGCAAAGAACTGCACGCTTCTTTTCTCGACTTAACTTCCAAACAGAAGTTTTACGACCAGCAGTGTTATTTCCACTTCAAAGCAATTTACATGTTAGTCTAGCCATTGCAAAAAAACAGAAATTAACCTTCTCAGTTAAATTGAGGAATATCCCTCCCTTTTCTTTAGCGCTCATCTCAGTAACACATATCGCTTTTAGCACACAATTTTTTAAATAACACATAAATTAGTAAGAATATATTAGTTTTCATGAATCATTATGCACTGCTACTAGTCATTATGCAGCTTTCACAAAGGGTTTTCAGAAAGAAATGCAACATTACTAAGCATTTTCTATGTTTCATCCAAGCCTGGACAATTAACTTGTGTCCGCCGGAAATGTTATTGCAACACAGGGGAAGAACAACCTTTCTACAGCCACCCAAATACAGCCTTCCCAATTCTAAGGGTACTCGTTTGCAAACACAAGTAAGAGCATGAAAATATGAATGTAAATGTATTCTCCTTTTTAAAAAAACAGATTTGGATCACTTTAGCATATTTTTGGAAAACTTTATTCACTTCATCTTCTTGGCATTTCATTAGACTTTACGATCACAAAGTCAACTCTCCTGCAACAAAGCGAAACATGGCTCTTTGAAATAAATGTTGTCATTAACAAGCCATGCCAGGCACGGTGACAGATTTGCAGCTGTAATGAATAACATTTCCCGCAAAGTTCTTCTGTCTGACAGAAAAGCTGTGACATTACTGCAGGCAACAGTGTTGAAAACAAAAAGATTGATTGATGCAAGTGGATAATTGAAACCTCAGTACTGTCACATGTGTGTCAGCCTAACAACCAAACTACTACTCTAAGATAATATTTTTCATAATACAGCCTCTCTATGAATAAAAAAAAACCACATGTTGAAAAACGTAGACTATATCCCATTAAATATGATTTAGAGGATGCCACTGTAGATGAGTCCATTAACAGCAATAGATTACACAGTGCTCAAACTTACTCTAAAACTCACATTGTAGGTGAAAATTCATTTCTGCAATGATATCCAGTCCAAGTAGGCATTTAACTCTCTTTTAATAGCAAAGCGAAGGCTATATTTTGTGATTCATCTATAATTAACTTTGCAGTAAACCAGTATTAAAGTAGTTGGCACTGAAAAAGTAAATAGTATAAAACCTGGCTAAAATTTTCTTTTCAAACAATATTTCTGTCTATTCACTTATACTTTTAAATATTTGTACTTCTAAATCTAAATTGAGAAAATATTGAACATATACATTCTAATAGAGAGAAATTATATAGAGAAATTTACAATATATATTTTTGCCTGTGGTAAGCTTTGCATGGGCTTCTCTGGTGGCTCAATGCAGGAGATACAAGAGACCTGGATTCAATCCCTGGGCTAGAAGATCCCCTAGAGGAGGAAATGGCACCCCACGCCAGTACTCTTGCCTGGGAAATCCCATGGACAGAGGAGCCTCGCCAGCTACAGTCCATGGGATCACAGAAGAGTTGGATGTGACTTAGCAACTAAACAATATTTTCACATTCAACAGTTTAGAGGAGAAAATAGTATTATTGTATAGAGGAAAAGATGTGAATTACCTAGTCACATGGAAAAAGACAGGAACACTCAGGCCCCAGATTTTCCAGCAAATTTGGAAATCAGTGCCATTCTTCTGGGTTTAAGTTTCCATATACATATATGCATATATGTTTCCATATATACAAATATGTTTATATGTGTATGGATTACACACATATATATGTTTATTTATATTTATATATATATATATTACAGTAGTTATTAATATTAGGGTGACAAACTTGTCCCAGTTTGCCTGGGATGTTTCCTAGTTTTAAAACTGAAAGTTCTGCATCCAGGCAAACAGAGATAGTTGGTCAGATTCTAATAATCATGGACATCTTGGGTACCCTAGATTCTTTCAAAACTGTAATGAAAAGAGTAGACCCCTTCACTTAGAATAAAGTCCATACTCACAAATATTCCATGAAATTCCAGGAGGTCATTGACCTGTTTATGAATTTCAGATTAATAATCAATCTACTAGATTATCATTCTAATTCTTTCTAAATGACACTGTGTCTGTGATTAGTGAGAGGATCTTCTGTGCTTGTTGCCAGTGTATAGTTTGTATTGCAGTGAACAAATAAGATGAGGGGAAGGGTTTTTGTCACCCAAGGCTTTATAATTCAATAACATACAGAACAAGGAAAGTGACATTTTTCCAGTGAACATAGTGGGGAAAAGGGACAAAAGAGAAAATGGCCTTCAAAATACTTTTAATCAAATTTGCCTCATAAGCTTTGTTGTACTGTTAATGTCAAACATCTTCCAAACTTTTCACTAGATTTCTCATTTCCTGTTACACTGTCTATCAAAGTCTACATTCCTTAAACCTTTTCTTTGTTCAATTATGTTATTTTTATTTGTTCCTGTTTAATTTTTCTCCAAGATGATGTTTTGTGTCTAGATATTCTTTTCTTTTTCCTAAATATTTTGCTTTTGTAGCACCATACATTTTCATTTTATTTGTATCTCTTTCCTTTTGACCTAACACTACCAGGTGATAGTCTATTTAGAATTCTGAAAGGATCTCACTATTAGCAATGATATCTGAGAGCTCAGATTAAACATACAGTTCTGTAATTTCTTAACAAATTGTGATTCTAAGTTTTTATTTAGACTCTTTCTTGAACATAATGATGTGGATATAAGTGAAATCCAAATTTCTTATCAGGCAGGCAGAGCCCTCAGAGTGCCTTTAGTTTCCCATTGCTCTTATAAGTCTTCCTGGTCAACCATCAACCCAGATTCGATGTATGTTCACTCACCTACTTCCCTGGTGGCTCAGACAGTAAAGCCACTGCCTGCAATGTGGGAGACCTGGGTTCAATCCCTGGGTCTCAAAGATTCCCTGGAGAAGGAAATGGCAACCCACTCCAGTACCCTTGCCTGGAAAATCCCATGGACGGAGGAGCCTGGTAGACTACAGTCCATGGGGTGGCAGAGAGTCAGACATGACTGAGTGACTTCACTTCACTTACCTAAACTACATCACCCACAATGTTCCTCTATATCTTTTTTTTTTTAAACTGAATATCCTTTAAGTTAGTTTGAACTCATCTGTGGATCATTCTTTCAACTGAGCACCTACTATATGCCAGGTACTACTATAGAGAAAATCACCAAAACAGAAATAAAAAGAAATCCTTAAATATAAAGCTTGTCATTCTGGGAGAAGAGATACTAAATAAATAGCAAACATGATAAATAAGTAAATTATGCAACATTTATAGAATATGACAGATATTTTTAAAAAATAGAGCAGAATAAGTCAATAATGTCAGGAAAAAATGGCAGTTTTAATTTTAAATTAAAGAAATTTAATTCAATAAATAGATAATGGAGGGGTCCATGAAGAGTCATCTTTTGAACAAGATTGAAAGGAGCCGAGTCTGTGGATGTACCTGCCCATTGATTTGCAGATTCTGGTGCCTTCCAGAGGTTAGACATTGAGGACACTTGTGCTGGGTATTTTCAGAGAGAAAGATGGTTAGTTGAGCAGCTTTTCCAGCTTGTCTAGGTTGGATGGCATCACTGACTCAATGGACATGAGTTTGAGCAAGCTTCAGGAGATGGTGAAGGACAGGGAAGCCTGGTGTGCTACAGTCCATGGGGTTGCAAAGAGTTGGGCATGACTGAGCAACTGAACAACAAACAGCAACACCTAGATTCTCACAGTTAGGCTGCAACTGTGCAGAAGCACTGACACTTCCCAGCCAGCACTGGGTCCTCACTGATCCCCCTCACTATCTTTCCAACACGAGGCCCCCTTTGCCTGATTCACTCCTGAATCGATGGACTCAGATACAATGCCACACCTACTGAAGAGCTTTGGGGACAGCCCCTCCTTCCCCGTCCTTCCCATTCCTCAGTTCTACCTCCAATACCTCCTTAGCTCCCTTTTCCTGCCTTTATGTAGAAATTAATCACACTTTTAAAAATTAAATTGTTATTTGTATGCTTTACAGAGGTAGGGATGTGTTTGTCATCTTTGCATCCCTAGCTATGATGCTTGATAAATATTTATTGAGCGAATGAAGGATGGAGGCCACCTAATATTTGTTTATGTTTACACATGTGAAAGTGAAATCCAAAAAAAGCGAAAAGATCTACCCCAGGTCAAGCAAGTAGTCAATAGCAGATCTAGAATAGACTACAAGTAAAACAAGATGGCATCAACAGTTAGAAAAAGGTGTATCTATGGTGTAGCTTTTTAATGAGTCTAGAATGGATTGTGCTAACATCAAAAATTATGTGTCCAAATAGTACAACATGTTACTAAAATAAACCAAGCACTAACAGACATCATTCTCATCAACTACTGTGATTTAAAAAACAAAACAAAACAAAAAACACCTACCACAGTGCTAGGGGAATGTGAGATCTTGAGAAAGTTAGATTTGGTTTGCTCTCTAAATTCTATCATTTATCTTTAATTTATTCCTATGAGACTGGTTATTTGCAGGCCACTTACCCAATACTTTTCTTGGAGTACTTGAGAAAATATCAGGTCAATATAAAAATAATCCTCACCTCAGATATCAGCATGCTTTGAAATGATATCTAAATTTTCAGCTGAAATGTGAAGCCTCATATTTTAGGAATAGCCTCACTTCTGTGCATATGTAACAAGTAGCCAGATATTCTACCCATCATTTCTTTGCAATCCCCTCCTGGTGTAGTCAAAGCCCAGAACATTGTCAGCCTCTATCCCTGTGTATCTGGAGTCTGTTTCTCATTTGCTTTCTGTTAACACTTTTTACCTAGAGGTTTTGCTCTGGTCCCTTGGATTTGAATCTCTAGAACAATCTTATTTTGCATTAAGTAAATCTATAACCTCCATTTTTACACAAAGCCACCATGGGGCCTGCTATTCTGAGATGCCTCTTGATTCTCAATTCTCCATGTGGACCAAATTGAATACGCTTCACCCCTGCTTTGTTTCAATCTCTGATCATTGCCCCCCATCCCAAGGGCATTAAGTCAAACAGATTAGCTCCTACTTGTGTTTAATTCAGTCTCCCTATGTTTACCGCATGTCACCCATCCAGAATGAATCACAGCTCCACATCTGTTCTTCCCTATGCTATAAACTTTACCAGCTTGTCTTAATAGAAAGTTTTTTTTTTTCTTCAAGCCCAATATCCCTTCCCAACTAGTGACATAAATTTCTTAGGTGGGCCCCCCCACCAAAAAAAAAAAAAAAAAAAAAAAAAACACCTAAGTCTAATTAATTAAAAGGGGAAAAAAAAGGAATTTATTGGATGGTGGATGATTATTCACAAAACTGAGGGAATGACAGAACAATAGCTTTCAGAATAAACAGGAACAAGGCCGCTCCTGGTATCTGACCTCTCGATCTATGGCATTATCTCTTCAAGGCACCACTATCAGGATTAATCACCTCGGTAGGCAGAATAATGTCCCCTCCCCTAAAGATTATCTCCACTCTAAGCCCTGGAACCTGTGAATGTGTAATTTTACATGACAAAGGGACATTGTAGAAGTGATTGAGGATATGAACCTCCAGATGGAGAGATTATCCCAGATATCCCTCCAGGTCCAGTGTAATCACAAAAGTCTTTAAAAGCAGAGAACATTTTCTGGCTGAGTTAGAAAGAGAGTTGTAATGATGGAAGAAGGGCTAGATGGATGTGATCTTGCTGACTCTGAACACAGAGAAGGGGAGTCAAAAGTCACTGAATGCAGGCAGCCTCCAGAAGCTAGAAAAAGTAAGGAAGCAGATTCTCCCCTGCAGCCAGAAACGAACACAGCTTTGCCAGCACCCTGGTCGTAGCCCAGTGAGACCTGTATTGGACTTCTGATCTACAGAGCTATACACTTGTGTTATTTTAAGCCACTACATTTGTGTAATGCATTACAGCACCAGTAGAAAACTAACAGGATCTGATTTAGGAGATCGTCCTCCAAATTCCAAAATAAAAGAAGAAAACATCTGTTACCTCCAACCCCTGTGGAGGGTGATGGTGGGGGGCTTGCTCATCAGAAATTTTGGAGAACCTTTAATTCATGTTTGGATGGTCTGCTATGACCCATTTACAGCATGTGGTGAAACACTGCCTGCTCATCCCTGCCTCTACCTCTGTTTTTTTTCTTAATAGAAGTACATTTTTTATATTTATTTTTTTTCCTTTGGCTGCCTCAGGTCTTAGTTGTGTCATGAGGAATCATTTTGTTGTGGTGTGTGTGCTTAGTTGATGCATGGTATGTGGGATCTTAATTCACTGACCAGGGATCAACCCACGTCCCCTGCATTGCAAGGCGAATTCTTAACCACTGGACCCCAAGGGAAGTGCCCAAAGTACAATTTTAAGTACAACATTGATTTACCATATTGTGTTAGTGTCAGGTATATGGCAACTCACTCCAGTACACTTGCCTGGAAAATTCCATGGATGGAGGAGTCTGGTAGACTCTAGTCTATGGGCTCACAAAGAGTTAGACACGACTGAGTGACTTCACTTCATACAGTCTGAGGGGCTATTCAGTGGTATATTTCTTATACTGCACCTTATGACAGAAAGTGAAGAACTAAAGAGCCTCCTGATGAAAGTGAAAGAGGAGAGTGAAAAAGTTGGCTTAAAGCTCAGCATTCAGAAAACAAAGATCATGGCATTCAGTCCCATCACTTCATGGCAAATAGATGGAGAAACAGTGGAAACAGTGACAGACTTTATTTTGGGGGGCTCCAAAATCACTGCAGATGGTGATTGCAGCCATGAAATTAAAAGACGCTTACTCCTTGGAAGGAAAGTTATGACCTACCTAGACAACATATTAAAAAGCAGAGACATTACTTTACCAACAAAGGTCTGTCTGGTCAAGGCTATGGTTTTTCCAGTAGTCATGTATGGGTGTGAGAATCAGACTATAAAAAAAGCTGAGCACCAAAGAATTGATGCTTTTGAACTGCGGTGTTGGAGAAGACTCTTGAGAGTTCCTTGGACTGCAAGGAGATCCAACCAGTCCATTCTAAAGGAAATCAGTCCTGATTATTCATTGGAAGGACTGATGTCGAAGCTGAAACTGCAATACTTTGGCCACCTGATGTGAAGAACTGACTCATTGGAAAAGACCCTGATGCTGGGAAAGATTGAAGACAGGAGGAAAAGGGGACAACAGAGGATGAGATGGTTGGATGGCATCACCGATTCAATGGACATGAGTCTGAGTAAGCTCCGGGAGTTGGTGATGGACAGCGGAGCCTGGCATGCTGCAGTCCATGGAGTTGCAGAGAGTCGGACACAACTGAGTGACTGAATTGAACTGACCCCTCCTATAGTGAGAAAGGTAGCAATTTGTCTGCTTTGGAACATACATATCCTATGATGCAAGTTGTTCTCTTGCCGTTTACACCTCTGCCAGCCCAGCATTTGAGGGCTTCCTGAACACCTAATAGATCTTCATAGTACCTTCAACATCATAACCTTTAACCAAGAAAATTACTTATAATAAAAATTAATGTGTGGAATTCCGTAGTGGTCCTGTGGTTTGGACTCTTCACTTCCACTGCAGGGCATATGGGTTTGGTCCCTGGTCAGGGAACTAAGATCCTGCATGCCGCAAAGTGCAGCCAAAAACCAAATAAATGAAAAAATTAACACAAAGAGTTCCTTCTCACAGGAGTCCCTATTATGCTTTTTTAACAATTATCATTGTTATTATCATGAATCCTTTCACCCAAAAGTATATACAGGGCCAGCAAAGAGACTCGTAGTTTAATGAAGGAACTTGTGACCTACAAACATTGCAGTGTTTCCCATAACCAGGGAGCGAGTGTAAAAGGCCCTTCTTGAGATCTAACAATGACGTCGGCAATTTTCTCTTCTTTCCATGTTTGTGACACTTAGCTCAGCTGATGTATAGAAGTCTGGATACCAAATATAAAAATGCTTTACCAGAGATTTTGTGATCACACCATTCAGAAGGAGTCTCCCAAATCCCATTTGGCCTATGGACATTTCTAATGCCACTAAAAAGGGGGTTGGGGGAAGGGGAGAGGAAGAATAGTAAACATGGTGTTTTCTAGAATGATTACTCTAATTTTAAGTAGAAAATAGGATTTCCACTGCACATAGAGTACAACATGGATGGAAATTTGGAGTCCCTTGGCATTCCTTTATGTATTAATGAAAGAGAACAAGCTTACAAGGTAAAATAATCCAGGGTCCAGAATCTTCAGCGATGGAGATATGTTTCATCAAAATATGGGTAAAATAACTTACAGACACTGGTAGAAAGGAAAGAAAACTTTGAGTATGTACTTGGGAAGAAAAACCACAGATTCAGCAGTGGCTTCAAGATCTGTTGCAGAAAAAAGTCCTTTATTTCCTTCCTTGCTCTGTTGTGTGTTTGTGTGTGGGTATGGCTATTACATGTCTATGTATATAACTTTTCTTCTGTTAGTTAATTGTTCCTAATTACTTTGCCAACAAAGGTCCATCTAGTCAAGGCTATGGTTTTTCCAGTGGTCATGTATGGATGTGAGCGTTGGACTGTGAAGAAAGCTGAGCGCCGAAGAACTGATGCTTTTGACCTGTGGTGTTGGAGAAGACTCTTGAGAGTCCCTTGGACTGCAAGGGGATCCAACCAGTCCATTCTGAAAAAGATCAGTCCTGAGTGTTCTTTGGAAGGAATGCTGCTAAAGCTGAAACTCCAGTACTTTGGCCACCTCATGTGAAGAGTTGACTTATTGGAAAAGACTCTGATGCTGGGAGGGATTGGGGGCAGGAGGAAAAGGGGACGACCGAGGATGAGATGGCTGGATGGCATCACTGACTCGATGGATGTGAGTTTGAGTGAACTCCGGGAGTTGGTGATGGACAGGGAGGCCTGGCGTGCTGCGATTCATGGGGTCACAAGGAGTTGGACACGACTGAGCGACTGAACTGAACTGAATATATGTTGGCTGTGGGTAAATTCCCCTAAGTTTCTTCAGTTGCACTACACTGCAACAGGAAAGAGACTAAACCAGAACAAATATTCATCATCCAAATATTTTGAAACTGAAATGAAATAAACACATTAGACTTTAGAGTATGTGTGGTGATGGTGCATTTTTGATGTGGATATAAAGATGTTATGAATATGGGCAGACAAGGCCTGGGTTACAGGGCACAAGTGTTCAGCACTGCCTATCATACTGGCCCCAAACCTTATTTTTTTCCCCTGGGGAGACAGCCCTGTCCTGTTTTAAGATGTCTCCAGACCTTCAGTATACTGCTCTGCTCTCTCCTGGACGAGCAGTTTACATATGGCCCCACTGGGACAAAACAGACATGGAAGACTTGGAGCAGTCATAGCTTAAACAGAATGTCACACAGCTGGAGAGTAGCTGAACTTAATTCATTTTAATGGCAAAACCCTGCAAAGACTGTTCATTGGTCTTTCGTGATATTCTCATGATGCTCACGTTTATCAGTACTTCCTCCCAAGATCCCTGAGCTGCCTGGTTCCTAATCTTTCTCTGGGCTGGATTTTTAGCTTTCCCCTCAGCAATATAGGCTATTGCTTATCTTGCTAATTAACCTCTCTTTTAAAAAACAAGAGCTGTTTTTTTGTTACTTGCTGTTAATGAACTCTGACACATTTGCTCAAACATTCATCTGAGCTATGCATAAAAGAGAGTCTATTTTGTACAATTACTCCAGACCCATCTTTAATGAAGATTCCCCACCCTGGGGTGTACTATGGCAGTTCACTCACTGAGAAATACTTAACCACGTGGGAAGCATCTTCTCCGGCATTTTGTCAGCCTTAATGTTGGGTGGAATTCTCTGTGCCTTTGGAGAGTCAACTCATTTCTACTATCTTTGACTTTGCTCTTAGCGGGTATTTATTCCTCTTTGGAAACTCTTCAAAAATGGAGAATTATTGGGTCTCCACCTCCATATGCTGTCAGACCCCTCTCCCTCCTCCAGGTTACTCTTCACTCTCAACTCATTCCGTTGAATGAGAGGCAGCTCAAACATTCATGGCTGCTACTGTCAGGAGGCAGCAGTGGTGACTGCTGCCACAGACGACTCCACATCACCACCTCAGCGCCGCTTATCTAATCTATGAATGGTTGTTGGGATCCATTATTTTAACAGCTTCAGTTTTGGGAAGCAATCCCACATTATTAACTATGAAGGATGTTCACTACTTCACTACTAGATAGAAGCACTTTCCATGGTCCACTAGCTTATGTATACCATAAGTGGTTTCTGGGCTGCCTCTTCTTGTCTGCCACTGGAGTTAACATACCTTTGCTGGTACACAGTGCTAAGCATTCAAAGTTAGTGAGTAATTCAGATGTCACTCTTCGTTTTAACTATATAACTATTCTAGCCTCCATCCCTGACCAATAAGTATCTTTAGAACCATCCTCAATATCAATAAACAAGGAAGGGACTTGATAACATTATTGATAACAGTGCTGTAAGGCTGACACAGGAAGCTTACATACTAGCCCATTTCTAATAGCATCTTGATTCTGGAGTCCAAAAAAGGCTCCAGATAGAGCCTTAGAGAACCTAAGTACTGAAAGGTTATATAAGCACCTGTTTATATGTCAAGTTAAAGGTGATAAGCACATTACAAAATAAAGTTCAACTTAATTTTATTTTCCCACTATTATTATTTTGAATCTTTTTTATACTATAATGTTATAAAATTTTTTCACAAATTGACATGGTGTTTCCACTTTGCGGTTGGCACATGTTATTAGGAAATCATTAGACTCCCTGCCCCAATATTGAACAGTTTTGTCAAATCTGTCTCTTGATGGTAATTTTTGCCAAATAAGAAAATTTCCTGAATCAGCTTACACTCTAATTTTATTTTTTGTCTAGAATAGATATGATTAGGAAATTTATAAATTTGCATCACAGCAAGATGCCCACAGCTGAGAAGTTTTCCCCAAACACTCACAGTGATACTTTCTGCCTGGACAGAACATTCTCTGATGTAAAAATTCTCACATGTAAAGAGTAGCTCATGACCAGCAATGCTTATATTCTGAATGTCTATTTTTAGAGAAATAAATGGAATTTAGGTAAGTCATTTCTAAGGAGACTGCTTTGGGGGGGGGGGGCAATCATGTAACTGCATGCATTAGGTACAGCTAATATATTTTTTAATATATTTAATATACTTTTCTTGAATTCCATTACCTTCTTGGGTTCAAGGAAAAACATATCTCTACTTTGCTCTGGCCTCTATTCCTTCTTCTAAAGCCCCAGGCCTAATGCAGCACCTCAGGCATTTTTCCTAAGGAAAGGAAACCTAATTCCTAGCAATACCACACACTGTAGACTATCAATTTGTGAATATCCATCCATTTACAGAGCAGTGTTCTCCTGGAGTTGCAACCCTACCATTCTCAGGGTTCCTTCCCTCCCTCCATCTCACAGTGCAACCCATCTCACAGTGCTCTGCATCGCCTCTCTCCACTTTGGACCCTCATCTGGAGACAGCAACAAAGGGAGTAAGAAAATAGGAGTCATTAATGCTATATCACTAAGGCAACAGTTCGGGGACAGCCCAAAGTGTCTCAGTTCAGTTCAGTTCAGTTGCTCAGTCGTGTCCGACTCTTTGCAGCCCCATGAATCGCAGCACGCCAGGCCTCCCTGTCCATCACCAACTCCCAGAGTTCACTCAGACTCGCGTCCATCGAGTCAGTGATGCCATCCAGCCATCTCATCCTCTGTCGTCCCCTTCTTCTCCTGCCCCCAATCCCTCCCAGCATCAGAGTCTTTTCCAATGAGTCAACTCTTCTCACGAGGTGGCCAAAGTACTGGAGTTTCAGCTTTAGCATCATTCCTTCCAAAGAAATCCCAGGGCTGATCTCCTTTAGAATGCCTCGCCACACTCTTTGGTCCCCACAATCAGTGCTTCTGCTCTTTCAGTTAGTGTATACCTCTCTACTAGATACAGTGTCCATGCACACGGAGCGGCCTCTGAGATAGGCATGTACAGCTCTGATATTTAGCCCACCTGTAATCAGTATGAAAAACACAACTCACTAAGGAAGATGCTTGCTCTAAGACATAGTATCCAATTGAGCCAAGGACATTTGTGAGGGAGTTATCAATTCTCCCTTAGAAGGATTCTTTCCTTAGAAAGGAAAAATATCCCCAAAAGTCTTTTAGCATGTATGATATACCATTTTAGTGGTAAATATTATGTTTATAAATAAGATATCAAGCTGCATTATCAGACAGACTGTAACGCATGGCTAGACTCAGAAGGCTCCAATACAGTGCCACATCAGGCTATCCACATGGAGGTCAATATGTATATACAAGCCTTGTCTGGATCCTAGGTTTCCCTGAATGATAACTTTCCTTCAGTCTTTCAGCCAGTGGCACACCTCTTCCCAAATCATAAGCTGATCCTGATCATTCCTTATCTGGCAAAGGATCTGAGTGCCAGGATACAAGCCTAGAGTCAAAAGAGTAAGAAGTTTGGGTATACAAGTCTGTATTTGACTCTCCACTCAAAATAATTGATGAAACTTCCAAAATGTTTTTCATTAAACTTAGAAAGAACCAGTTAAGGGAGATAGTGCATTAAATAGGGGACCCCTCCAAAAGATGTGTTCATGTCCTAATCTATGAAGCCTTTTATTACCTTATATAGCTAAAGAGTGGATATCACCTTCTCAAAAGTGTTACTTGATCACTCCTCTATCCTGAACTATTTGGGAGGGCCATAAATGTCATCACATGTATCATTATGAGACAAAGGCAGATACAGAAAGGAGCAGAAAGCAGTGTGGCAAAGATTAGAGTGATGGGACCATAAGCGCAGGAATGCTAGTCAGCCAGCAGAAGCTGGAAGCTAAAGGGAACCAATTCTCTCCTAGAGCCTCAGAGAAAAAGCAGGACTACTGACACCTTGATTTAAGTCTCCTGGGTTCCATAATTGTGAAGGACTAACTATGTGTTGTTTTAAGCCCCTAGGTTTTTGATTATTTCTTATAGCAGCCACAGGAAATGAATATAGAGGATAAAAAGTCTTCCATGGACTTGTGTGTATACCTTGTATCCAGAGATATTTTGTTACATATCCTTCAAAAGCATTAGAAAAGACATTTGACCAGTGACAGTTTCAACATAATCCCTCAAGGTAATTAAATCTCTCATGCTTTGCAAAGGCCTGCCAACACACAATTGCCACTATACAATTAACTTATCCAAATAAACCAGAACTTCCAAATAGCTTATGATCTATGAAGAGGGGTTGTGGGGATGTCAATGGTAGGCAAGTGTACCTCCAGCGCTGGGAAAATTCATTTTAAGGAGTTTGTTATTTCCTTTTCCTTCTCTGTTAATAGAAACATACTGAATAAAATACTGGGCATCAAATCACTGGCTTTCTTCCTAGTAGACATGTGGCTGCATATGCAGTCCCTTCAGTTGTGTCTGACTCTTTATAACCCGATGGACTACAGCACACCAGGTTCCCCTGTCTATGGCATTTTCCTGACAAGAATATTGAGTGGGTTGCCACACTCTCTTCTAGGGGGTCTTCCCCACCCGGGATCAAACTCACATCTCCTGAGTAGGCAGATTTTTTACCATCTGAGCTACCTGGGAAGCCCTTAATACCATTAACTAAAGACAACTCACTAACTCACTGAACCTTCTAGATTCTCTCCCATAAGGTCACAGGGACTCCATCTATCTCTGAACGGTGCTGCCCCCTTTCAATCAGCCCACATGCTAGGCAGGAATAAAGAATATCATCGCCACCCTCAGCTACTTCTCTAACTCTCTTTCATTATTTAAGTGTCAAGAAACATCCAAAGTCGAAATTGTTGATATTTCACAGCCCAGCCCTCCATTCTCCTACCACAATCTGTATGCTAAATACATTAGGAAATTCTTCCTGATCTCCTGACTTATATATTTGACTGTACACAATAGTACACAGGGAATTATATATGTATCTTGGTCAGAGTGGTAACTTAAGTGCAATTGCCAATAATAAACAATGTAACAGATGAGATGGGTTGGAATCTAGCCCGATTAGTACATATATCCTCAAACATGCAGGACCTCTGCGAAGATCTATACCAGTGTCCCCATTCACCTAAGTTATAAAGCTCAAAGCCACAAGTCAAAGTGGATTATTAGGATCATGACATCAAGATGTGGGATGCTAACTGCTTTAATTTTACTAAAGGCCAAGAACGGTTGAAGAGCTGGCCCAATATGACTGGAATGTTATGAAAATCTTGATGAGGGCTTTTAGGAGACGATAAGCTTTAACAGCAAATAAAAGACACCTAGGTATTAGAAGTCTATGGTCATCATTATTGAAAAAAATTCAAGCTAAGGAAGAAAACAGAAACAAAATTAAAATGACAACTGAGGAAGGCTAGAAACCCAATTTCTATGGTCCATGTGCCACAAATTTAGAGTGGTGATCTCAAACTTTAATATTTATACAAATCACCTGCAGACTGTGCAGTTTTTAATTCAATATATATGGAGTTGGGCCTGAGAGCCTGCATTTTCCACAAGTTCTTAGGAGATGCAGACTGCTGATCTAAGGACCACACTATGAGAAGCAAAGCTTTATGGCTTTATAGTGAAGATCTGAAATAGGGTGCTACCCTCCTTCAGTTAATTATAGCAGCACATATGCTGCTCTTCAGCCTTGATTAGTTCAGTGCACTCAGCTACATGTTTATCTACAAGCCTGGAAGAGCAATATTGAAAGCTAATGCCCTGGGCCACCTGTCATTGCAGATTCCCAATTATGTTGTATTCCTTCCATTAAAAACTATTATGTTACAAGATCTCCCTGACCAATCTCTCCAGTTGATCAAATCACAGTAGCTTCTGCCTGAAGGTAGATGGCTGAGAAGGTATGAAAGTGCCTGAGGAATTTACACTGGTCACAAGACATCAGCTTGAGTTAACAGCATAGAAAAGAAAAGAAATCTTATTTCTCTTCTACACAGCAACCGTTACAGAATCTTGACCAATGCACTTATTTTTCTCTGCAGAATTGTTTCCATCAAAGTGTTAGAAACTGTATCTTGCACAAACATATGGGGGAGGAACCAGAATTCATATTGATTCAATTTGGACAGAAAACACTTGTAAGGGTTCATAAAATGCTTGGCTATTCAGGAAAACTTCTGAAATTCCTGTATTTCTATGGGAAAGGTCCAAGAATCTTTAATTGAAGAACTATATTGAACAGAATTATCTTAATTGTGTTTCAAAATTCAAAGAGTTTCTAATTTTAAGTCAAAAAACTACTGCAACAATCACAGTTTTCTGCCACTGCTAGAGGCTTGGTGTTATGTAGGGTGAGCTTTGGAGAAGGCGATGGCACCCCACGCCAGTACTCTTGCCTGGAAAATCCCATGGACAGAGGAGCCTGGTAGGCTGCGGTCCACGGGGTCGTGAAGAGTCGGACGCGACTGAGTGACTTCCCTTTCACTTTTCACTTTCATGCATTGGAGAAGGAAATGGCAACCCACTCCAGTGTTCTTGCCTGGAGAATCCCAGGGACAGGGGAGCCTGGTGGGCTGCCATCTATGGGGTCGCACAGAGTCGGACACGACTGAAGCGACTTAGCAGCAGCAGTAGCAGGGTGAGCTTGATTTGTCAGTGATGCCTAATCTGAGTATTAGTGAAGAAAGACACTATAGGAAGGCAAAAAGCCCCAAACCTGACACCAATCCTTCCCATTGTGTCTGAATATGTGGATGGCTGTGGGACAGTAAACGATAGAGACTGTTCAGAAGCCCCTGAAGCACAAAAGCTTGTTCTTGGAATAAATAGTACAAAAACTCACCAAGTTCCCCAAAACTTTTTAAGTTTTCCATATATAAAAGTGATGTGATTATTTTCTATTATGTTTGAATCACTTTATACTATAAATTATGACTTTTCATATATTCTAAACCAGTTTTGAAGTGAGACATCTAAGAGGATAAAACTAAAGTTCAGATGCTACATAATTTGTTGAAGAAAGAGGTTAGTAATCAACAAAGCCAGATGGTAAAGCCAGATTTTTTGAGTCCAATATTTTTTTCATGTTCAGCAAACTAACCTTTGATGTATCTTCCTATATTCAACAAGTAGAATCAAGCCTGCTGATTTTACAATGAGGCAAAATGCCTTACTCTTTGCATCCAGACTTAACTTAGACAATCCAAGTATACTGTAGATATTAATATTAATATACCCATGCGGCCCTTCACTCATTTATGTTGCCAAACTCTCCTTTTGTATGACCTATGGTAATGGGTCAAGGTTGAGGTGTTACACTGAAATAATTGAGATCTGAGCCATACAAGCTTCTGGGTACATGCAAAATATTCTTACCAACTGTAAAAACTTTAGAAGTATTTTCTGCCTAATTGGTATTACTGAATATATTAGAAGACCATACCTTCTGAAAACTCATAAGAGCCATGAAATGAAGAAAACAACTGTTCTCTGGCTAGCATAATCAGGAGAGCAGTCAACTTTTTTCCCCCACGGAGGAATAAAGCACAGTCATGGTCTCATAAAATGATGCTTCCTTATTATTTAAATTATTATGTCCCTCAGGAGTGTATGACAAAGAGTAACAGTGTGACAGTCTGCTGTCTATTATATCCATTGGAGTTCTGCAGTGGTTTGTGAGGGTTGTATGTGGATACATGGTGGAAAAGAATAAGGGAAAAAGTTAAATGTGAATAATTTTAGTTTTAAAAGCTATCTTTTTGAAACTGTCTACTTTTTCCTCGACTTTTTATCTATTTCTCAACACAGCATTTTCCTTTTTTTTCCTAAGTTCATCTTCTTTGCTTCAGAGTTAATAGCAATGCCCATTTAACAGCAAATCTCCAAGAATTCATTCTATGGGTCATCATTGTGTGCTTTGGAGAATTCAACCTTCCTGAACTGTGAGTCAATTTTGATTCCTCAATATCTATGCAAAACAGTTGCTAAATGCTAATAATATAGAAAATGAAACATATTCAATCATCATTTGGAATTTTTTATGAGAGAAATCACGAGTGAAAATTTAAATCCACACAATTGTTATGAGCTCATATATCTGCTCTGCTTATAATTACCACAATCATTTTCCAGCTAATAGAATAATCATTAGGAACAGATAATTTAATAATGTGCACTGATTAATTGTTTCCAGATACACTTTCTTGATCTTAGAGTGAACATAGTCCCTTCTAGGTGGAAGGATAGGTGTCCATAGTGGTTTGTTAGGAAACAGAAATACGTTTTCAGAATGTGTCCGGATGAACCAATGTAGAGATGAAAGGAACTCAGAACTTGCTGATCTGCATCAAGAAGTGTCAGACAATGGAGAGGATTATGACATATTGAGTTACTGTCACTGTTTATTAAGAGGAGGATGCATAACTTAGCATTTCCTACTAAAATTTCATTGTAAGGAAACCAAGAGTTACTGAATAAGGGCCATGAAGCTCATCTCCTGGATTATTTCCTTTCTGGCACAATCCAGACTGATTACCATCACTCATTTGTGACTCACTGGGGGAAAGTCTTGCCTTTTTCTATTATTGTCATTGCATCAACTTTAATTAAATGTATTCAATTATTGTGTAATAGGAGATGTTTTATTAATAACTGTGCATATTATCATGGAAAATTCTCCTTTTCAGTAATGCTATCACATCAAATTTCTGGGGGGGGGGGGGGGAAGCCATGACTCAGAGTCCAGGTTGATAATAAGGAAAAAAGCTAGAGTCTTCAGTGCTCCATGTCTCATTGTCAAATAGGGCCCCCACCATAATTACCACACCATTACTGATCACCAGAAACTGACATTATAAAAAATATGACTTAACAAAGCTCCAGTCCCTACAGTGGCATTGCCCTCTTATAATTCATGTCCTTTGAAAATACAGATTTCAGCTTACTAATGAAGCCTATTTGCTTCTCTGTTCTTTGTTCAAATGAAATTATATTAACCAATTTTACTTTTTTTTAATTACAAATCAGTATACCAGATAATGAATGTCTAATATAATTTCAATATTCTAACAAATAAAATTGTTTTATTATTTGAATAACTATAATAAAACAAACATATTTGATATAATTATTTCTTTCACCTATAGGGTTTTCTGTTCAAAGAAAAGTGTAAGGAATATTCAAAGCTTATTATAAAACTACCAATTAGCATTCCAATTATGCAATTTTCAAAAGGAAAAAAAATAGTCACAAATACTGTTATTCTACATAAACAATTTTGTATATATTTCTAATATTTAAACACTATTATGAGCCCTATTTCTGACATCCTAACCTTACAATATTAAATAGAAAATTTCTGAAAAAACACTAAGCACATAACTTTCCTCCTCTACTTCTATCCAAAAGTGGAGTTATATTTTTAAATAATATTTAAAGGGGAATCAGCCATTTATATTGTTACAATAATGAGAAATGGGCTTAAAGAATGGAATGTGGAGTTTTACATTAGTATTTTCCTTCTAATGACCAAACAACTGTTGAAAGCACTAATCCACTCATGCTGTCAGATCAACTATCTGCAATTATATTTTATTCAAGTGTAAGCCCAGCATTAAACAAAGGGCTACTGAAATGGGAAAACAAAATTTTAAAATCATAAATAAATAGCGCATTAATGATCCTTTGGGCATTTGGCTCCCAATTATTTTAAAAAGTAGGGGTACTGGAAATAACTTTGATTTTTAAATCAGTCAGACATTCCACATGTTAGCAATATAAACTTTAACATGTTATTTAATCTCTCTCCTGTTATACAAGTTATAGAACTATTGAAAATAACACACAAGAGATATCTGGTTCAAGATAACTAACTAGGCTCAAACACTTGCCTCCTGAACCCCAAATTCTGGGAAAATAATACAACACAAAGAAAAATGAATTTCTAGAAATGCTGAAAGTCTGAGTTGGCATCATCAATTGATTGGAACAGTTGACTTTCCAGAAAATATAAGACAGATGACAACAAGACAAAGAAACCAAAGAGAGCCAAGAGAGCAGAACCACACAGGAAAGCAAAACCATAAAGAAAAATAAGGATGCCACTGAAAAGTGAAAGCTGAGAGTAGAATCCAAAAGGCCTCATGCAAGATTAGAGCTGTAAGAAAAAATGGGCAGGGGGCTGTTCATCAGGTAATTGGTTGAAGAACAGAGCAGTTGACTTTTGACCCTACTCGGAGGATATAATCATGAGAATAGGGTCCAAATTAGGAAATCTAACATTACAGTACAGTGTAGGCACAGCGGCGGCTGCAATGGGGCACTAGCGAAGCCAAGAGGAGCTACCCCATGCCCGAGGTAAGGAGCAGAGGCTGCACTTTGCTGGAGCAGCCGTGAAGAGATACCCCACATCCAAGGTAAGAAAAACCCCAGGAAGACAGTAGGCGCTGAGAGAGGGCACCAGAGGGCAGATAGACGGAAACCACAATCACAGACAACCAGCCAATATGATCACATGGACAACAGCCTTGTCTAACTCAGTGAAACTAAGGCATGCTGTGTGGGGCCACCCAAGATGGGCAGGTCATGGTAGAGAGGTCTGACAGAATGTGGTCCACTGGAGAAGGGAATGGCAAGCCACTTGAGGATTCTTGCCTTGAGAACCCTATGAACAGTATGAAAACGCAAAAATATAGGACACCGAAAGATGAACTCCCCAGGTCAGTAGGTGCCCAATATGTTTCTGGAGATCAGTGGAGAAATATCTCCAGAAAGAATGAAGGGATGGAGTCAAAGCAAAAACAACAACCAGTTGTAATGGGACTGGTGATGGAAGCAAGGTCCAATGCTGTAAAAAGCAATATTGCATAGGAACCTGGAATGTTAGGTCCATGAATCAAGGCAAAGTGGAAGTGGTCAAACAGGAGATGGCAAGAGTGAATGTTGACATTCTAGGAAACAGTGAACTAAGATGGACTGGAATGGGTGAATTTAACTCAGATGACTATTATATCTACTACTGCAGACAGGAATCCCTCAGAAGAAAAGCAGTAGCCATTAGGGTCAACAAGAGTCCAAAAAGCAGTACTTGGATGCAATCTCAAAAGCGACAGAATGATCTCTGTTCATTTCCAAGGCAAACCATTCAATATCATGGTAATCCAAGTCTATGCCCCAACCAGTAATGCTGAAGAAGCTGAGGTTGAACAGTTCTATAAAGACCTATAAGACCTTTTAGAACTAACACCCAAAAAAGATGTCCTTTTCATTACAGGGGACTGGAATGCAAAAGTATAAAGTCAAGAAACACCTGGAGTAATAGGTAAATTTGGCCTTGGAATGAGGAATGAAGCAGGGCAAAAGTTAACAGAGTTCTCCCAAGAGACTGCATTGGTCGTAGCAAACACCCTCTTCCAACAACATAAGAGAAGACTCTACACATGGACATCACCAGATGGTCAACACCAAAATCAGATTGATTATATTCTTTGCAGACAAAGATTGAAAAGCTCTATACAGTAGGCAAAAACAAGACCAGGAGCTGACTGTGGCTCAGATCATGAACACCTTATTGCCAAATTCAGACTGAAATTGAAGAAAGCAGAGAAAACCACTAGACCATTCAGGTATAACCTAAATCAAATCCCTTATGACTATACAGTGGAAGTGAGAAATAGATTTAAGGGACTAGATCTCATGGACAGAGTGCCTGATGAACTATGGATGGACGTTCGTGACATTGCACAGGAGACAGGAATCAAGACCATCCCCAA
This sequence comes from Ovis canadensis, assembly GCF_042477335.2. Taxonomy (NCBI): domain Eukaryota; kingdom Metazoa; phylum Chordata; class Mammalia; order Artiodactyla; family Bovidae; genus Ovis; species Ovis canadensis. The sequence goes on along the minus strand of NC_091252.1, from coordinate 32,871,182 downwards.
GAAAAAGAAATGCAAAAAAGCAAAATGGCTGTCTAAGGAGGCCTTACAAATAGCTAGGAAAAGAAGAGAAGTGAAAAGCAAAAAAAGAAAAGGAAAGATCTACCCACTTGAATGCAGAGTTCCAAAGAATACCAAGGAGATAAGAAAGCCTTCCTCAGTGATCAATGCAAAGAAATAGAGGGAAACAATATAATGGGAAAGTCTAGAGATCTCTTCAGGAAAGTTAGAGATACCAAAGGAATATTCCATGAAAAGATGGGCTCAATAAAGGGCAGAAATGGTAGGGACCTAACAGAAGCAGAAGATATTAAGAAGAGATAGCAAGAATACACAGAAGAACTGTACACAAAAGATCTTCATGACCCAGATAATCATGATGGTGTGATCAGTCACTTAGAGCGAGACATCCTCGATGTGAACTCACGGGGGACTTAAGAAGCATCACTACAAACAAAGCTAGAGGACGTGAAAGAATTCAGTTGAGCTATTTCAAATCCTCAAACATGATGCTGTGAAAGTACTGCACTCAATATGCCAGCCAATTTGGAAAACTCAGCAGTGGCCACAGGACTGGAAAAATCAGTTTTCATTCAAATCCCAAAGAAAGGCAATACCAAAGAATGTTCAAACTGCTGCACAGTTGCACTCATCTCAAACACTAGTAACATGATGCTTAAAATTCTCCAAGCCAGGCTTTAGCAATACGTGACTGTGAACTTCCAGATGTTCAAGCCGGTTTTAGAAAAGGCAGAGGAACCAGAGATCAAATTGCCAACATCTGCTGGATCATGGAAAAAGCAAGAGAGGTCCAGAAAAACATCTATTTCTGCTTTCTTGACTATGCCAAAGCCTTTGACTGGGTGGATCACAATAAACTGTGGAAAATTCTGAAAGAGATGGGAATACCAGACCACCTGACCTGCCTCTTGAGAAATCTGTATGCAGGTCAGGAATCAACAGTTAGAACTGGACATGGAACAACAGACTGGTTCCAAATAGGAAAAGGAGTACGTCAAGGCTGTATATTGTCACTCTGCTTATTTAACTTGTATGCAGAGTACATCATGTGAAACGCTGGGCTGAAGGAAGCACAAGCTGGAATCAAGATTGCCAGGAGAAATATCAATCACCTCAGATATGCAGATGACACCACCCTTATGGCAGAAAGTGAAGAAGAACTAAAGAGCTTTGTGATAAAAGTGGAAGAGGAGATTGAAAAAGTTGGCTTAAAGCTCAACATTCAGAAAACTAAGGTCATGGCATACAGTACCAACACTTCATTGCAAATAGATGGGGAAACAGTGGAACCAGTGGCTGACTTTATTTTTCTGGGCTCCAAAATCACTGCAGATGGTGATTGCAGCCATGAAATTAAAAGACACTTACTTCTGGGAAGGAAAGTTATGACCAACCTAGATAACATATTCAAAAGCAGAGACATTACTTTGCCAACAAAGGTCCATCTAGTCAAGGATATGGTTTTCCCAGTGGTCATGTATAGATACGCGAATTAGACTATAAGGAAAGCTGAGTGGCAAAGAATTGATGCTTTTGAACTGTGATGTTAGAGAAGACTCTTAAGAGTCCCTTGGACTGCAAGGAGATCCAGCCAGTCCATCCTAAGGGAGATCAGTCCGGGGTGTTTATTGGAAGGACTGATGTTGAAGCTGAAACTACAATAGTTTGGCCACCTGATGCAAAGAGCTGAGTCATTTAAAAAATCCCTGTTGCTGGGAAAGATTGAGGGCAGGAGAAGGCGATGACAGAGGATGAGATGGTTGGATGGCATCACTGACTCAGTGGACATGGGTTTGTGTGGACTCCGGGAGTTGGTGATGGACAAGGAGGCCTGTCGTGCTGCAGTTCATGGTGTCGCAAAGAGTCAGACACGATGAGCCATTGAACTGAACTTAACACGACAGTGTAGGCTTCCCAGGTGGTTCAGTGGTAAAAGAAGTTCAGTTCAGTTGCCCAGTGGTGTTCGACTCTTTGCGACCCCATGGACTGCAGCACACCAGGTGTCCCTGTCCATCACCAACTCCGGGAGCTTATTTAGACTCATGTCCATCGAGTCAGTGATGCCATCCAACCATCTCATCCTCTGTTGTCCCCTTTTCCTCCTGCCTTCAATCTTCCCCAGCATCAGGGTTTTTTCAATGAGTCAGTTCTTCACATCAGGTGGCCAAAGTATTGGCGTTTCAGAGGTAACTCCAGTAGCAAAGAATCCAGCTGCCAATACAGGAGACACAGAAGACCTGGGTTTGATCCCTGGGTGAGGAAGATCTGGAGAAGGGAATAGCAACCCACTCCAGTATTCTGGCCTGAAAAAACCCATGGAGAAAGGAGCCTAGTAAGCTACAGTCCATGAGGTCGCAAAGAGTCTGAAGTGACTGAGTGACTGAACATGCACACACTATAATGTAGGCAGTAGAGCAGAGGAAAAAAAAGAGAAAGTGCTCCCAGGTAGCCTATTACTCTCACCAAAGACAAGTTCTTACTCAAAAGTCAAGGAATTTTCATGCTCTAATCATGAACCCCCTTCATCTCCCAATACACACACTCATGCAGTGCTGAGGGCACTGTAATCCATAGAAATAAGCAAGAATCAGTAGACATTTCAAGAGAAATAAAAACATGAGACAGGCAAATAAACCTGTTGGAAAAAGAAACTACCAACAAATACTAATACAAGAAAGAAAAAAAGACGAGAAAACGAAGTTTTAGAGATATTCAAGAGAATGCTGCAAACATATTTTTATTATTTTTTTATTTTTATTTTTACTTTATTTTACTTTACAATACTGTATTGGTTTTGCCATACATTGACATGTATCCACCACGGGTGTACATGCGTTCCCAAACATGAACCCCCCTCCCACCTCCCTCCCCATAACATTTCTCTGGGTCATCCCCATGCACCAGCCCCAAGCATGCTGTATCCTGCATCAGACCTAGACTGGCGATTCGATTCTTACATGATAGTATACATGTTTCAATGCCATTCTCCCAAATCATCCCACCCTCTCGCTCTCCCTCTGAGTCCAAAAGTCCACTATACACATCTGTGTCTTTTTTGCTGTCTTGCATACAGGGTCATCATTGCCATCTTTCTAAATTCCATATATATGTTAGTATACTGTATTGGTGTTTTTCTTTCTGGCTTACTTCACTCTGTATAATCGGCTCCAGTTTCATCCATCTCATCAGAACTGATTCAAATGTATTCTTTTTAACGGCTGAGTAATACTCCATTGTGTATATGTACCACAGCTTTCTTATCCATTCATCTGCATACTTTTAAAATTAATGAAAGAACAACCTGCAGTGAAAAAAGGAATAGTCGAGTACTTGAAAATTCAAAATACAATTATTGACCTGAGAATGAAGTAGACCTATACTTCCTGGAAGAGGGCATGGCAACCCACTCCTGTATTCTTGTCTGGAGAATCCCATTGACAGAGGAGCCTGGCAGGCTACTATAGTCCATAGGATTGCACAGAGTTGGATACGACTGAAAAGACTTAGCACAGACATATACTAAGTATCAGACTTTACATAGTAAGTCAAGGAATTCTTTTAGAAGGCACTACAATTGGACAAAAAAAAGAGAAAAGTTTAAGATTGGAAGTAATCTAAGTGTCCATCAACTGATAAAAGGCTAAAGAAGATGTGGAGTGTGTGTGTGTGTGTGTGTGTGTGTGTGTGTACAATGGAATATTACTCAACAATTAAAAAGAATGAAATAATACCATTTGTAGCAACATGGATGGACCTGGAGATTATTACACTAAATGAAGTAAGTTAGAAGGAGAAAGATAAATATCATACAATATCATTATATGCAGAATATTAAAAAAGAAACAAATGAACTTATTTACAAAACAGAAACAGATTCATAGAGAATGAATTTATGTGGTGGGAAAGGGATAGATTGGGAGTTTGGGACTGACAAGTATATATAGCAACACTTAAAATGGATAACAATACGAAATTAATGCAAAAACAAATAAAAAATAAAAAACACTCAAAAATGAATAGCTTTGATTAGACTAAAAGAGAAAATACATAATTTAAAAATAAACTTCATACTTGGTAAGGGTATATATTGTTTCATAAGACTTTTATAACATTTGTACGCATTCAGTTCAATTCAGTCAGTCAGTCATGTCCAACTCCTTGCCACCCCATGAATGGTAGCATGCCAGGCCTCCCTGTCCATCACCAACTCCCAGGGTTCACTCAAACTCATGTCCTTCGAGTCAGTGGTGCCATCCAGCCATCTCATCCTCTGTCGTCCCCTTCTCCTCCTGCCCCCAATCCCTCCCAGCATCAGAGTCTTTTCCAATGAGTCAACTCTTTGCATGAGGTGGCCAAAGTACTGGAGCTTCAGCTTTAGCATCATTCCTTCCAAAGAAATCCCAGGGCTGATCTCCTTCAGAATGGACTGGTTGGATCTCCTTGCAGTCCAAGGGACTCTCAAGAGTCTTCTCCAGCACCACAGTTCAAAAGCATCAATTCTTCAGTGCTCAGCCTCCTTTATGGTCCAACTCTCACATCCATACATGACCACAGGAAAAACCATAGCCTTGACTAGATGGACCTTTGTTGGCAAAGCAATGTTTCTGCTTTTGAATATACTACCTAGGTAGGTCATAACTTTCCTTCCAAGGAGTAAGCGTCTTTTAATTTCCTGGCTGCAGTCACCATCTGCAGTGACTTTGGAGCCCTCAAAAATAGTCTGTCACTGTTTCCACTGTTTCCCCATCTATTTCCCATGAAGTGATGGGACCAGATGCCATGATCTTAGTTTTCTGAATGTTGAGCTTTAAGCCAACTTTTTCACTCTCCTCTTTCACTTTCATCAAGAGACTTTTTAGTTCCTCTTCACTTTCTGCCATAAGGGTGGTATCATCTGCATATCTGAGGTTATTGATATTTCTCCCAGCAGTCTTGATTCCAGCTTGTGCTTCTTCCAGCCCACCATTTCTCATGATGTACTCTGCATATAAGTAAGCTGTAATGTACATTATATTTCTTATTTTGGGTCACAGCCACTAAAGTTTGAAATAAATGGTCCCATGTTAAAAAGTTTTTAAAAAATGATATGGGAATAAAGGCAAAATTGCAATCTCATTGTAATAGAAGTTTCAGAAGAAAACCAATACAATTACAAGCAGGCTAGGGTAACAGTATTAAATAGAATTTAAGATGAACTTGACAAATATTTATTTAGAATAAAAGATGTAATTCTCTCTAGACATGTGAGTTCATATGTCCACCATAGGGCAAGTACCAAGATCTCTATAGTAGCTGTATTCCTAATAGCCAAAACCTGGAAGAAACCTAGACAGCTATCACCAAGAGAAGAGATAAATAAATCCTGATATATTTACACAATGGAATACTCAGTAGTGTTTTTAAAATCAATTAATGCTAAATGCAACATTGTGGATAAATCTCTCTGACTTAGTGATGAGTCATAAAAAGCCAGATAAGAAGTATATACAATCCATTTATTTGTGAATCAAGAACAGACAAAACTGATCAGCGATGAAAAGGAGTCAGCATATGGTATACTGTTGAAAGGTGAGAACATCAACTAAGAAATAACATGAGGGAGACCTCTGTAAAAGGGGTCCTTCGGTGTTCACGTGTGCCCGTGTGTGTGCTCAGTCAGTCGTGTCCGACTCTTTGCGACCTCATGGACTGTAACCCGCAAGACTCCTCTGTCCATAGGATTTTCCAGGCAAGAATACTGGAATGAATTGCCATTTCCTTCTCCAGGGATCTTCCAGACCTAGGAATTGAACCCACACCTCCTGTGTCTCCTGCATTGGCAGGTGGATTCTTTACCACTGTGCCACCTGGAGAGGTATGTGAATATCTATAAAACTATGTTATACAGTGAAGATCTGTGAACCTTACAATATTTATGTTAACCTCAATAAAAAACCATTATAGAGTTCAAGTCATAAAGAAAATAGAATAGTCATAAACCTGAAAAGTACCTTCACTAATCACTCTCCATATTTCTGTTTGATTTACAAGAGTAACATGTACAGTCAAAAACTTTCAAGACAAATAATGCAAATCATGTGCCTAATATAGTGTCTTCTTAATGACTAGCTCTAGGCAAGTAAATTTATTAATGGAAATATTTACACAGTAAATAAATACACAGCACTTTTTATGGCTCATAGTAGATTTTAAAATAGACTCAAAATTAGCTTATGGCCATTATTTTTTCAGCATTTCACTAAAACTCTGCAAGCTTTGCATGTTTTACTTCTGATCTGAAAATGAGATAACTGGACTTCATAGAGTCGGTGATCTGCTCTAAAATGATGCTGTCAGGACTGTGACCCAAATCTGCAGATTTCAAGTCAATTAAAATTTCCAATAACCATGCAGTAAAAGTCTACTGAAACACATGAATGAAATACTTGGTTTTTTTCTTGTTATGGATCATGGAGTAAAAAAAAAAAATTCTGTCAAGATTAAATATGAAAAGTAATGAGGATTTATTTAATGTATCACTTTTGAGCTACCATCATTTGGACACCACTTCACTCACCCCCAGTTCACACCCTCAGTGAACATGTGAAGAAGACACAAAGTTTCAGAAATCAGAATGGCTGCTTGTCCTTTAGCAAAGCAGATATTTAAGTAAGCATATCTCCTCTAACAGAAAATGTGGAAACTGAAGAAGCAGTGAAGAAATATATTTCCACAGATACTAGCTGATAGCCTGTGTATTCTGGGCTCTGAAACTTAGAAATGATTTCCAGGTCACAAGTAATATGAGATAGTTAGGCATTTATAATAATCAAGATTTTCAGAGAACACAAATAACAAAATAAGAAAATGGTAATATTTCCAGAATCTCAACATTTGTAGATTTCCTGGACTGTTTAAAGCTAACAAGAAAAAAGGAAAGGTCAGGTACAATTTCTTTAATAATTTTGAAATCTAACAGGTCATTAGGTGAACCTTACTGAATACAAAATCTAATAAATAAAGAGTTAATAACCTGACTCACATTGCTTATTGGTATTTCCTTCTTTGCTCATTCCTTATGAATATAAAACTATTCCTTTTTCCTATAAATTAATGTCACAAGCTTAAATGCAAATGCTATATATTCTTATAGATAGATTCATCTCCAAATTGATGTTAGCACTAAAATGTATAATGCAGAGCAGTCTATGTCACAGAAAAGTCCCTGTTGTTGAATTTCCATATTCCTGAATTTTAAAATGATTATAACAATTTATTGTCCTTGGAATTTATGTTCATTATATGGGCAGATTGAAATTGCCATTTTCTTTTAGGATGATGTTGTAATTTCAGAGCTATTTAAGTAATGCACCAAAAAAGCATAGTGAGTAGATAAATGGAAATTGCTTGAAGTAATTCAATAAATAATAATCAAAGCAGAACAATCAAAAAGGAAAGTCATGTGAAAAGGCCAAATTTAGACTATTTTAAGGCAAATGAACTAATTTTCTCTTGAAATGTTAACATGCCCACTCTCTTTCTTGGTTCCTGAAGGTAAGGTCACAGGTGGAAATAAAGCCCACCGTCCTAAATGGGCACCCCTCTGCTCTCTGCTCCAGCTTCTCTAATTTCCTGATGTTCCAGAGTGAATTCAAACCTGATCACTTGGAATGAGGTGCAGAAATTCTGAATCCGTTCCTTAGGAATTATGCAGCTCAAAGCGTCATGAAAATTTTGTTTAAATGTAAAATATGCAAAAAAGATTGCATGAAGTTTGACTGGAGTAACAGACAGAGACTTTTGGTAAGAGCAGATGCTCTACTGCTCTGAATGTTCCACAAAAGCAGCAACTTCTACTCAGGTAAGCAATGCAATCACACTGCTTGTCTGTCAATCTCTCTCCAGATTTCTTCCTAGTCAGCTTCTACCTACAGACCACTCCTCAAGAGCCATTCTTAGTGTCTGCAGGGAAAGAGTTTTATGAAAAAGAGGCTTTTCTGCCCTCCAGGTAGGATAAAAGCATACCTCTCCTGGCTGTGTCTGGTGTTCATAGCAAAGAAGAAAGAGGTTATTCTTAATTAAGAAAACAGACAGAGGAATAACTGTACATTCAGAACTCTTTGGGGTGCAGGGAGAAGTCAGGGTGTGGCCAGTGACTGCGAGAAAAGAGGATGCCTAGTAAATGATGAAACCTCAGAGATCCTACAGGAGAACTACAATATTTAAGAAAGTTTCTCAAGTTATTCCTGTATTGGGTGCTAGGTAAGCTCCATCTTTCATTTGACCTTCACTTATATTACTCAACCCACTCCAGTACTCTTGCCTGGAAAATCCCATGGACAGAGGAGCATGGTAGGCTACAGTCCATGGCGTCACAAAGAGTCGGACATGAGTGAGCAACTTCCCTTCTTTTTTATATTACTCAACACTGTTTACTAAATCTTTGACAAAAGATAGAATTGTTTTATCATCGTTGTTCATTCACTAAGTCGTTTCTGACTCTTTGTGACCCCATGGACTACAGCACACCAGGCACCTCTGTCCTCCACTATCTCCCAGAGTTTGCTCAAACTCACATCCACTGAATCAATTTTGCCATCCAATTATCTAATCCAATGCCTCCCCCTTCTCCTTTTGCATTCAACCTTTCTCAGCATCAGCTTTTTCCAGTGAATTGGTTCTTCACATCGGGTGGTCAAGTATTAGAACGTCAGTTTCAGCATCCAGTCCTTCCAGTGAGTATTCAGGGTTGATTTCCTTTAGGGTTGACTGGCTTGATCTCCTTACAGACCGAAGGACTCTCAAGAGTCTTCTCCAGCTCCACAATTTGAAAGCATCAATTCTTTAGTGCTCAGTCTTCTTTATGGTCCAACTCTCTAGGGAAACTCTAAAGAGGAGGGCTGGGAGTCTATTGTATCAATAAACTGCAAAACATTCCATTATTCTAAACCCCTCCTCAAAACTTGCAGTTCTGACCCTACGTATTTCCCAAGCTCATCTGGACCAGGTCAGGAATTTAGTAATTGCCGCTGTTTTGAAAGTTGTATTGCTAAAAAGTACCACGGTCAGCAAAACTTGTTTGGCAAGATAAGGATTTAACACAAAATATGGGGTTAAGACAAAAACAATAAAATGGCAATAAATACAACTTCAAAGCAGTAAGCAAGCTCTCTAGAAACACCTGTCTTCAAACCCAAACTAGATTTATCCATTAAAACTTGCTTTGGAAGGTAGGTATTTTTTGAATCCTTTCCATCAGAAAATGCTGCAGCTTCTGCTGAGACAATTTTTTTTTTAATAAGTTTTATGTCATGGGGACAAGGTAGTGGCTTTAGATTTCTATATAAAAAGAGCTTCTATGCAGCTATCCAAAATGGAAACCTGACTCAAAGCAGGACTTATCAGAGTAAGCACATTGCTACTAATGTTCATTTGAGAATTCCTGGATATGAGGAGAGAAAGTGTTGTCAAACTCCCCCCAAAACAACTTCCTTGACATCACTATGATATAGACCAGATTGATTTTATAGTTTTCCAACAGATCTTGCAATTTAATGTTAGTTACATGCCATTTAGGGCTTTCTTGATGGCTCAGACAGGCTATGGTTTTTCCAGTAGTCATGTATGGATGTGAGAGTTGGACTGTAAAGAAAGCTGAGTGCCAAAGAATTGATGCTTTTGAACTGTGGTGTTGGAGAAGACTCTTGAGAGTCCCTTGGACTGCAAGGAGATCCAACCAGTCCATCCTAAAGGAGATCAGTCCTGGGTGTTCATTGGAAGGACTGATGTTAAAGCTGAAACTACAATACTTTGGCCACCTGATGTGAAGAGCTGACTCACTTGAAAAGACCCTGATGCTGGGAAACATTGAGGGCAGGAGGAGAAGGGGACAACAGAGGATGAGATGGTTAGATGGCATCACCAACTCAATGGACATGAGTTTGGGTGGACTCCGGGAGTGGTGATGGACAGGGAGGCCTGGGGTGCTGCAGTTCATGGGGTCGCAGAGTCGGACACAACTGAGTGACTGAGCTGAACTGAACTGATTGCTCAGATGGTAAAGAATCTGCTGCAATGCAGGAGACCTGGGTTCAATCCCTGGGTTGTGAAGATCCTCTGGAGAAGGAAATGGCAACCCACTCCAGTATTCTTGCCTGGGTTCTATGGACAGAGGAGCCTGGCAGCCTAATAGTCTACGGAGTCACAAAGAGTTGGATATGACTGAGCAACTAACACACACACACACACACACACACACACACACACACAGATGCCATTTGCCTCTGTTGTAGTTGTTTTCAAAAAAAAATCCCATCAAATGTCTACTTAAACATTTAGAGTTTTCATTAATTATAATAACTAGTACTGTTTTTTCAAGACATACATAAAACAGATAGATTTATTTGTACTGCACTATCCAAGAAACCTAGAAGTCTTATAGTCTGTTTAAACTCTGAAAGGTACAAACTTAAATATATCTTAGATAATATCAGTTTCCTTTTTTTGAGTTTCTATCCATCCAAGTTAGAAAAGCTACCAGTCAGAAGGGCATATAACTTCCAGCCAGGAAAAAGCAGGAATGCATTGAACATTGTACCCTTGCCTGAGGAGCTCTTCACCCTTCAGGTCACAGCTTAAATTTCATTTCCTCCAGGAGGTCTCCCCTCATTGCCCAGGTTTAGTTTAAGTATCCTTTCTGAGTGTTCATATGCAGCCTGTACTACCCTCCATTGTAGCACTTCTTACCCTATGTTATAATTGCTTATTTATGTGCCTGCTTCTGTTCCTAGATACAAGGTCTTTGGGGGCAGTAACCAAAGTTGTATATATATATATAATGTATACACACACACTAACCCCTAGAACAGTGCCTGGTACACAGTGAGATGTTCAGTAAGTAATGCTGTGAAAGAATGAAGGGATGATAAACACTTCTCTTCAGTACCAAGGACAGTGCCTGGCAAATGCAAACTATTAAGTAAGTACTTTTCAAAAGAAAAAAAAAATGAGTAAATGAATCAATGAATGATACAGCTCATTAGTCTCTCAGAGGCCAGACTTCAGAACTATGATAGCTTACTCCCACTCCTCTATCAGCCTTAGGTTTTTCTATCTTCACTGGCTGTGATGCAAAGGGCTGAACACATCTTAAGCTCAATTGCCCTAAAAAATACCATTAATTTGTTCTCATTCATATTAGTATTGAGAGCTTTTCAAATGTGATAACCTTTCATCTGTGCCTTTAAAGCAGACATACCCTCCTTACACAACTTGCCAATAACAAAGACCAAGCAAGTCTCAGATCCTACAAATTCATATAGCAATCTCCTTGCTCCATAAGGCTTTAGATATATCTGACTCCTGACATTCAGCTGTCCCTCATTTTCAATCCAGGGTTTCTGAATAAACCATAAACATTTAATTTCATAATTTAAATTTCATTGAGTTTGACTCTATTAAAAGAAAGTCCTTTCATCTCTATTTAAAGTTTAAATTTCTTGTATGACTTAAAGCTTTCCAGATATAATCCCAGACTAATTTTCTACCTGTGGATTTAAAATTTGCTTTTGGTTTCCTTGAATTTGACCCTCAACATGTAACAAGAACTTTAGCTCACACTCTTTTTCTTTTGACTTCAGCCGCCTAAAGTCAAATGCTTTGCCTTAATTTTCAGCCATTAAGACTTAGTGTCAGGTGTATACTCCTCAGACACAAATCCCAACCAAGATGACCTTGGTCTTTATGTGGATGGAAACTGAGACTCAGGTACTCTGTTCTACTACGAAAGAGTTAATATATTAGCAGCAGAAATACAAGCATAGTATGTTATAGAAGCACTAAGTCATTTGTGTTCAATTTTCCTTGTTTGTAGAATAACAGAAACCAATGAAAGAAAATTCTATTTATTTTATTCAGTGATGTCTATTATCAGTGTTATCTTGGATTATAAATTTTGAGCAAAACTGGCTTAATTGTATAGAAATAGCTTGTAACAGTATGTAGTAACACAGTTGAAAAATTTGGGGTAAATGTGTACTGAGTGTTGAGCACAGAGATTTAGCTCTAAAATGACTGTAAGTGAATTTTTTTCAAAGGCATAAACCCATAAAAGGATAAAGAGAAAGGGAGAGGTCCAGAAACTGAAAAGAAGATGGATGAGTGGAAACTGACATTATAACCCTGAGATCTTTTTTTTTTTAATTCCACATTGGGAATGCTGAGGATAAAAATTAACATTGGAGAACCCACAAAGTCTCAGGAATTGGTTGCTTTGAGTATATCGGAAAGTTGAGGTGAAGATGGAGATAAAAGCAAAGTCTTGTCAAAAGTGTAAGAAACAAGGCTTACACACAAACCAGTACCCCTCTCTCACCCTGACAGAAGACAAGAGTTTTGTTTTCTTGAAAGGTGACGGAGCTCTTAGGGTTGTAGAACAGCAACTGGGGTGTGGGGGAGGGGAGCTCAATCGCGGCACATTGGTAAAGAATCCCCCTGCCGTGCAGGACACACAACAGAGGCAAGTTCAGTCCCTGGGTCTGGAAAATCTCCTGCAGAAGGAAATGACAACCAACTCCAGTATTCTTGCCTGGAAAATTTCATGGACAGATAAGCCTGGTGGGCTCCAGTCCAGGGGGTTATAAAGAGTCAGACACGACTGAGCATACAGAAACACCCACACACAGTGTAAACACACTGATGTTCAGATCTTCAGCCTTCTTCCACCTTTAACCTCCCAGAATGCCAGCAATCAGACACAAACCCTCCCAAGAAACTGGAGGAAATTTCTCTTGGAAATCTCACCAGCCCAAGAGAAAACACCTAAAGAAACAGACATTCAGAGTTACCAAGTTACCCAAGGCAAGGCCAGCCTGATAACAATAAGTGCTTATATCACGTTTCAGGAAGCCCATCCAAAAGCACAGAGCTCCAAGCAGCTTGTCAGTGTTCTGTCTTTTTTTTTTTTTTTCAGGTTTAGTTTTTTATTTTTTAAATTTTAAAATCTTTAATTCTTACATGCATTCCCAAACATGAACCCCCCTCCCACCTCCCTCCCCACAACATCCCTCTGGGTCATCCCCATGCACCAGCCCCAAGCATGCTGTATCCTGCGTCAGACATAGACTGGCAATTCAATTCTTACATGATAGTATACATGTTAGAATTCCCATTCTCCCAAATCATCCCACCCTCTCCCTCTCCCTCTGAGTCCAAAAGTCCATTATACACATCTGTGTCTTTTTTCCTGTCTTGCATACAGGGTTGTCATTGCCATCTTCCTAAATTCCATATATATGTGTTTGTATACTGTATTGGTGTTTTTCTTTCTGGCTTACTTCACTCTGTATAATTGGCTCCAGTTTCATCCATCTCATCAGAACTGATTCAAATGAATTCTTTTTAACTGCTGAGTAATACTCCATTGTGTATATGTACCACAGCTTTCTTATCCATTCATCTGCTGATGGACATCTAGGTTGTTTCCATGCCCTGGCTATTATAAACAGTGCTGCGATGAACATTGGGGTACATTGTCTTTTAATATGAGGCAGGTATCACAGCATACCTGAGAATCTAGTGTGAAAAGCGGTAACTGAGAGGGAAAAAAAGAACAGAAGAGATATGGAGAGAAAAGAAACTATGGAGAGGAGAAAACAAGTACTATCAATATTAGCCAGAAAGAAAGAAGAAAAGGCATTTTTGTGGAGAAGGAAGAGGATGCTATTTTTTAAAAGGGGAGAGGGTATTTAGAGAACGAAAGAGCTCTTGGCATTCAATATGTGACAGCAAAAATGAAAAAAAAAACTCAAAAGAAAGACAGAAATAGAGAAAAATAATAAAAAGAGTTCTGAAAGGAAAAAAAACAGAAAATTAAAAGGAATGAATATTTCAAATAACTATTTAAGAAATTTCCCAGAAATGAGGCTCTGAGTTGCCTTATGGAAAAGGGCTGAGAAGAATCCAGCACCGTCGACTAAAATGGACTCACACTGGTGCACACCATCACATTTCATAACTTCAGGAAAAAGATAATATAGTCTTCCAGAGAAAACAAAATAGGTTCTATATAAAGGATCCAGAATCAGGGAGGACCTAATGCACAGCATGGTGGTTGTAATTAATAACACTGTATTATATACTTGAAAGTTGCTGAGAGAGTAGATCTTACATATTCTCACCAAAAAAAAAAAAAAGAGGAATGATTATGTGACATGATACAGGTGTTAGCAAACCATATGGCGGTAATCATTTTGCAATATATTCATGTATTAAATCAACACTGTGCATACCGTGAACTTACACAATGCTATATGTCAATTCAATCTCAATAAAGCTGGGGCAGGAGATAGAATAGGAATATCATCAGACTCTTCAAAAACAATCTGAAAAAAAATTGTCTCTAATATACAAGATCCAGCCAAATCTTAATTAAAAGCAAGAGTGAAATAAAGACATTTTCAAACACTTGAGTCCAAAAAAAAAAAAAACCTACCTGCCATGTATCCATTCTCAGGAAGCTATGAAGAATGTGATCTACCAAAATGAGGGAGTAAACTCATTTTGGAAGTTTACTTCCAAAGGGAAGAGAAAGATATGTAATCTAGGATATGGGGACTAAAACAAAGAGAAAGGCAAAATACTGAGATTAGATGACTCTGTGAAGCAGACTGAGATAGCATCAGTCAGTCAAGAGAAGACTACAGGTTTCAGGTGAAATATCTTCAAGGAAATGAAATTGATAGGGTATTCTAATGTTTTTGAACACGTTGAGAGTAGATTTTAACAACTGAGGCAAAGAAATTGGCAGATAAAAGAAAACCATGACAAATATAAGAACCAAGCCATGGAGTAAGGGACAGAATACAGCCAGGAAAGGAAAATTTATCACAGTGTACTGCACGGCTTCATTGTGAATCTTGTTACAGGGTGAAAATATTTGGATTGTGTATTGATCTAAGTAAAATCACCATGTTTGTAATGCAACCTATTCACATGTGTGATGGAAATGAGCAAAGGAAGAGGGGTAAATTTTCATCTTCTGCAGCTGAAAGTGGGTAGACAGAAACCAAGACTTTTTTTTACATGGGATGTATGGATGTGACAGTTGGAC
Organism: Ovis canadensis; assembly: GCF_042477335.2. NCBI lineage: Eukaryota > Metazoa > Chordata > Mammalia > Artiodactyla > Bovidae > Ovis > Ovis canadensis. The sequence continues at coordinate 32,856,076 of NC_091252.1, read as the reverse complement.
TGTGAAGAAGACTGAGCACCGAAGAATTGATGCTTTTGAACTGTGGTGTTGGAGAAGACTCTTGAGAGTCCCTTGGACTGCAAGGAGATCCAACCAGTCCATTCTGAAGATCAGCCCTGGGATTTCTTTGGAAGGAATGATGCTAAAGCTGAAACTCCAGTACTTTGGCCACCTCATGCGAAGAGTTGACTCATTGGAAAAGACTCTGATGCAGGGAGGGATTGGGGGCAGGAGGAGAAGGGGATGACAGAGGATGAGATGGCTGGATGGCATCACGGACTCGATGGACGTGAGTCTGAGTGAACTCTGGGAGATGGTGATGGACAGGGAGGCCTGGCATGCTGTGATTCATGGGGTCGCAGAGTCGGACACGACTGAGCGACTGAACTGAACTGAGGGTACAAACTGCTCAAGCTAATATGGGAAGCACTTCTTCTAAGTTTCCACATCCCACCTGGGATCTCCTTGGAAAAAATTTTTAATGACTGGTCAACCTGCAGCTGTGATTAAAGGATAAGCGAAATGGCCTAAAAATATGAGATCTTTATTGACATAGGTTGGAAAAATGGACTGAAGTTCCCTTATGTCCAGGACTTTCCTCCTATAATTAATAGCCTGGGGCTGATCAAACCAAGACCCCCACTTCTCCAGGGGGACAATCCCTGCTGGGACCAATCTGCCCTTGTTATCAGAGCCAATTTGAGCACTATTTGGGCTAAATTTTATCTATAAAACTATGACCATGGGAAAATACAATTTTTGACAGTGTGGTCACAATATTCTTTAGACTCCAGAGAAAGCCTGAAGAAAATTCTCTTTAAGAATTCTTGCCCTGAGGAAATAACTTCTCCTATGTCTTAGGAGGCGCTTCCCAGGTGTCACTAGTGGTAGAGAACCTGCCTGCCGATGCAGGAGATATATAAGAGAACTGGTTCAGTCCCTGAGTTGGGATGAACCCCTGGAAGAGGGCATGGCAACCCACTCCAGTATTCTTGCCTGGAGAATCCCCATGAGCAGGGGAGCCTGGCGGGCTACAGTTCATGGGGTCGCAAAGAGTCGGACACGACTGAGCAACTAAGCACAGCACACAGGGAGCCAGCAACACAAGCACGTCATTTAAATGGCCTCCCTGGTGGCTCAGATGGTAAAGAATCTGCCTGCAATATAAGAGACCTGGGCTGAATCCCTGGGTCGGGAAGATCCCCTAGAGAAAAGACTCCAGTATTTTTGCCTAGAAAATTTCATGGACAGAGGAGCCTAATGGGCCACCATCCATGGGGTTTGCAAAGATAAGCACATCAGTTAAATATATATAGGTAAATACCAAAAGGCTTGCATCACTATAGTGTAAAGTGGGAGGGCAAACCATAAGAAGTCCCTTACATTTCACTTTCTTTGTGAAATATAAGAAAGGACCATCTTCCTGGTAGATAGAACTTCTCTATATGCTATAGTTATGTGTCTACAGGCTCATGTAGAGCTATTAGTCCTCCCTTGAGAAGTTACAGTCACCACATTATCCTCGCTCTTACTTCAGGAGTTATCATGCCATCCTCATGTCATTATGCCATTCCCTCTTTTAACTATACTTTATATTCACTGTTGTCTTTTCCAGTAGAATTTGGTCTTTCCATTTTCATATTCATATCTGCAATTTCTACTGTATCCTCTGCTTTTGATCACAACCACACAGATCTTCTGTATATATGCTACTGCAACACCATCACCTTCTGGGTAAATAAAGGTCAACTAGGTGCTCTGCTTTTGGAGAAGGCAATGGCACCCTACTCCAGTACTCTTGCCTGGAAAATCCCATGGATGGAGGAGCCTGGTAGGCTGCAGTCCATGGGGTCGCTAAGAGTCAGGCATGACTGAGCGACTTCCCTTTCACTTTTCACTTTCATGCCTTGGAGAAGGAAATGGCAACCCACTCCAGTGTTCTCGCCTGGAGAATCCCAGGGATAAGGGAGCCTGGTGAGCTGCCGTCTATGGGTTCACACAGAGTCAGACACGACTGAAGTGACTTAGCAGCAGCAGCAGTTGTTCTGTTTTTAGGCTGATGTCGTTGCTCTGACTGATTACTACTGATACCAATATTGATGGCCTGATTAGATTCCAATTGCAGCTCCCTTTAGTCTGCAACGTAATTGAATTAGAATCTGGAGCCTTCAGCCACACAAGCTCCCTCTGCTCTTAAAAAATGCAGATGGTCTTTAAGGAAATATGCTCTGTTCCCAGCTAATTAGATACACAGTAGACATTCCTCGTATGTTTGATACTAAGATCCAACGTAGCTGAGTTCTTTGTATAGGAAGCTAGCAACCAGTTAACAAAATAATTTTAAATTCTCAGAGAAAAAAGCACTGAGTAGCCAGATCATAATAACAGTATAGAATTTATTTAGTCATCTAATCATTCAACAAACATTGGTGAGAATCTGCTTTCCTCTTGGGATGCTGGTCAGGAGTGATAGAGAACAATAGAGACATGGTTTCCACCCACATGAAACTCATAATTGAACACAGAAGTCAGTCAGCAGAACCACTGACTATGATGTGCCTTTTGATAACTCTGCTAGAAAGATTTAGACCTTCAGAATATTACAGCACATTTTCCACAACATGAAAGGCACTCTAAACTTCAAAGAAAACTTTCAGGGTGTAAGGTGGGAACAAAGAGGGATATATTTATTATTCAAACTTTCCAGAGTGCTCACTTCTGCAGCTAATGGTGATGGGACACAAGCACCATCTGAACCACCAATCCTTGCTTCTTTGTGGTAAGAAATCACTGTGCAGGTATAGTAGTCACCTGAGAAGCCATGAAAGAAAGAAAATTACCCAAATTTAGGATCACTGCCCTCTGCCTTCTGTCATGCTGCCAGCTGCACAAGCAGTAGTTCCTAATGGCCAAGGAGTACATGGACCCCAGACCCCACATGTGCTCATTTATATCTTTATCATGTTAATTTCCCCACTCCAACCTTGAAGTAGCCTCTCCTGTTCTACAACTGTGTCAGCCAAGGTAAGCTGTTTTATACATTTCCCTGACCGCTAGAAATAAAACCTGCTTTTTCCAGAGAGTTCCATGATAAATCTCTATTAAGATTTCCTACAAGTAGCAGTTAATGACACGTTTGACCAAGCACATGTCTCACTGACAAATGGCATCATATGGTCATGTGTGGTGGATACATGGATATACTGCCGGGGAATTCTCGTAAGGAACGAAGGGTCTAGTCACTCAGCTGTTGAGAATGTTGAAAGGAGACCATCTCCAAAAACTAGCCCTCTTTTAGGGCTGCCTTAGCTGAAGAAAACTGCCTTGCTCAAAGTTATAGTTCCTCCCGGGGTCAGTGCACATCCACACACCAGTGTGGAACACGAAGACCACGTTCCCTCATCCCTACCCAAGACAGCTCTAAAGGGCCATCCCAGCCCTAGAGCTCCTCAAAGAGTCAGCTAACACAACTGATTGAAGTTCAACTCCTTCCTAACCAAGCCTGTTTTTTTTCACTCTCTCCCCAAACTCAATAGCAATTCCTAAAAATGTCCTGCTCATTAACCTCCATTTCAAAATCTCTTTCACAGGTAACACAATTTGTGATCACAGATTAACTAGTTCAGAGACACTATGCCTCCCTGCTCTAGAACTCTGACTAAATATAGACCCTGGAAATTACTTTTCGGTTGTCTATCACTGGAGTTGGTACTGTTGGTATTGATGGGATTTGAAAATATGAATAAATGAGATCCCTAAGCCTTAAATCAAGCTTCTACCACTAAGGAGGATTCCAACTTGGCCAGCTTCAATTTTCCTTCAAACCTCTTTCTCTGTCTTCTATTACAGTGATCCTTGCTTGAATAAAGAATAAGGAAGGAAGACAGGAGAGAACAAGAAGCAAACACTGATAAAAGCTGGGGCATTTGGAGGGAGATAGCAGGAGTGAAAGGCTGAACGCAGAAGTGGCACACATGGACAATAGATGCGAAAGAAGGAAAAGAAAGTTGTAAGAGTTATCTTAGGGCATTGGGTTCTCTTCATAATAATTAAGTGCAAATAGAAGCGTTGAGTTATTCTAAAACTTCACTTATTTGCATATGTTCTTATGATGAATGATTCATTTCATATGCACTTGTGGATCATGTCTTAGGAACAATATATGTGTCAGTGAAGTTGGAATGGGTTTCAGCCCACCTTCTTCTACTGTATCCACTGCATCTGCCTTTTCCACCACAGCCAACCAGCTCCATGTACTAGATAGATATATGCAAGTAGAACAAAGCATTTTCAATATTGACCACAAAAGAGCATAAGAAGGGCTGGCCCTGACCATTCTTACTTTATACATTTAAAGCAAGACATCAATCAACAACTTAAATAGTAAATAAGTTTTCAAATTTGAAGAAGTAAAATGTAATAAAAGTCATGTTACTTAAAACAATCATTACTTAGTACTCTAAAGGAGGAATTACTTTGCTATAAGATAAATAGAACCTGGAAATTATGCCCACTAAGTAATCTAAGCTTCTTTCTAAATATCAGCAATTATTTATGTATTTGTTCTGAAAATGTGCCTTGCACTACACAGATAGTCATGGAAATTTTTTCTGTATAGGTAATAAGGCTAAAGCTGAAACTCCAGTACTTTGGCCACCTCATGCGAAGAACTGACTCATTGGAAAAGACTCTGATGCTGGGAAGGACTGAGGGCAGGAGGAAAAGGGGATGACAGAGGATGAGATGGCTGGATGGCATCACTGACTCAATGGACGTGAATCTCAGTGAACTCCAGGAGTTGGTGATGGACAGGGAGCCCTGGTGTGCTGCAATTGATGGGGTCGCAAAGAGTCGGACACGACTGAGCAACTGAACTGAACTGAACTGAATAAGGCTAATGTTATTTCTATTAAATTAGATAAACCATCTTCTGAAAAAAATCCAAATACAAGAATATCTCCTTCCCTGTAATAAAATCTGTACAGTTTGAACTCTTGTTCCAAGATAGGAAAGTGGACAGTGACCCATAGGAACTTTAAATATGGATTTGATTAAATCATGTATTCAAAAACAGGGCTTATATGCCCTAAGAAGAGCGATTTCATCACAGTCAGCAGTATCATTCTAAATTCCATCAGGAAATAGAAATCACATTGTAGGTTAAACAGTAGAAGTTTAATATAAAGAATGACTAACTATGACTAAAAAAAAGAGTAACTATAAGATATAAAGCCACTTCATATGTTGCCTAGGGCTAAGGGAGAATACTCAGGGAAGAAAAAACTTGGAAAGGGTAGATTAGGTGTGATCCCAACATACCAAATAAGAGAACAGTCCACTGATTCGGCCAGGCCAGAGTTGGCCTGTAACTGGCAAGCAATAGCCCACCCTCCAGAGCGCAGATGGGGGAACAGGTGATTCAATCAATTTCTTGCAGCTAACAGGACTTCGGTCCACATTACCTCACTGGCTACAAGTCGAGGACTGGACTACTCTCTGTTCACAGAGGCCACCCATACTCTTCACATGTCCCCTCACTTCCTCTTCAAACCTAGCAATGAGGTGTCAGCCCTATTCATCCTTTGAATCTCTCTGACTTCCCTTCTGCAATCACTCCCAGCTATTGAAGGGCTCTTGGGATTCGATAAGTCCCTCCTAGATAATCCCTCAAGATTAAGATCCACTAATTATACACCTGCAAGTTAACTTTTTTTTGAAATAACATAATCACAGGACTACTAGCAAGTAGCCAAAGCCACATCAAATTCTACCAACCACAAAGCTTCATTCTAGTCAACTGAGGATGCCTTTTAGGTCACATTATTGATTAAGCAACTCTTACAACTAGAAAGCTGGGACTATAGACTATTAGTATATTGGTAACTAAGTTTATGTTCATTTGCCTGCTTGAACTCCTAGAGGGCTAAATTATGAGGCTTTTTGAATCAGAGTGTTTATCAGCCATAATTTCCCTGTGATATTATATTAGTATATAATGGTTGGTGAACACCAATTTTTTATCATTATTTTCTCATTCTGCACTCCAGATGCCAAGAATTATGGGTGGATCAGTCAAGAACTCTATGGAACCTTTCAAGCTGGCATAAGGCAAACTGCCTGTTAGCTCCCAGGCTGTGGCATCATTCAGTGGGTTGCTTAGTACCTGCCAAAACACACCCAACTCCATCTATTTCTTTGTAAACCAAGACTCATGGTTTAAAAGGTGGGAGCCAGCTAAGAGCTACAGAGAATCCATTTAAAAATATCTTGAATTCAACACACAAGCCTTCATTCTATCAATATTTAACATATATGTACCAAGGGTCTACTCTGACAAGCACTAACTTGGCCTCTGGGTACTGCAGTGAACAAGATAGATAGTGATGTGATCTCAAGAAGTTTATATTCTCATGGAGAAAACAATGAGCAAATAAATATTAGACAATAATGTAAATAAACCGTCGGAACATGCTAAGTATTATGGAGAGAATTTAAGCAGGATGGTGTGAGAAGGAGTTAGTTACTGGGTGTGTACTTTAGTTTGGGTGGTCAGTGAAGTTTGGGTGGTCAGATAAGGCTTCTCAGAACCAAAGACACTTAATATAACATCTGAATGGCAAGCAAAGGTCATTGAAAGGGCATTCAGGCATAAGGAACAGCTAGTATCAAGGCCCTAAGTCAGGCAGAGACATGGAAAGGAACAGAAAGAAGACCAGCGTGGCAAAACCACAGTGGCCAAGATGAGGGGCATGGGGTGGGGAGAGGGAGGTTATTAATATGTAATGAGGTAAACAATAGGCAGGGAGCAGATTTACACAGAGTGTTCTGAGCCAAGCAAGGCAATGCATTTGGACTTTATTCTAAGACTAATAAGGGCTTTTTTAGCGCCATCTGCTCCCGGCACCGCCTCCTGCTCCCCCCGCTGCCGCCCTGAGTCACTGCCTGCGCAGCTCGGGCGCTCGGCTCCCCGCGCTCACCGCAATACTTGGCATTTGTACAACATGGCAGACATCGACAACAAAGAACAGTCTGAACTTGATCAAGATTTGGATGATGTTGAAGAAGTAGAAGAAGAAGAAACTGGTGAAGAAACAAAAATCAAAGCGCATCAGCTGACTGTTCGGATGACGCAAAATCCTCAGATTCTTGCAGCCCTTCAAGAAAGACTTGATGGTCTGGTAGAAACACCGACAGGATACATTGAAAGCTTGCCTAGGGTAGTTAAAAGACGAGTGAATGCTCTCAAAAACCTTCAAGTTAAATGTGCACAGATAGAAGCCAAATTCTATGAGGAAGTTCATGATCTTGAAAGAAAGTATGCTGTTCTTTATCAGCCTCTGTTTGATAAGCGATTTGAGATCATTAATGCCATTTATGAACCTACAGAAGAAGAATGTGAATGGAAACCAGATGAGGAAGATGAAATTTCAGAGGAGCTAAAAGAAAAGGCCAAGATTGAAGATGAGAGAAAGGATGAAGAAAAAGAAGATCCCAAGGGAATTCCTGAGTTTTGGCTGTTTTTAAGAATGTTGACGTGCTCAGTGATATGGTTCAGGAACATGATGAGCCTATTCTGAAGCACTTGAAAGATATTAAAGTGAAGTTCTCAGATGCTGGTCAACCTATGAGTTTTGTCTTAGAATTTCACTTTGAACCCAATGAATATTTCACAAATGAAGTGTTGACAAAGACATAAAGGATGAGGTCAGAACCAGATGATTCTGATCCCTTTTCTTTTGATGGACCAGAAATTATGGGTTGTACAGGGTGCCAGATAGATTGGAAAAAAGGGAAGAATGTCACTTTGAAAACAATTAAGAAGAAGCAGAAACACAAGGGACGTGGGACAGTTTGTACTGTGACCGAAACAGTTTCCAATGACTCTTTCTTTATTTTTTTTGGCCCCTCCTGAAGTTCCTGAGAGTGTAGATCTGGATGATGATTCTGAAGCTATCCTCACTGCAGACTTTGAAATTGGTCACTTTTTACGTGAGCGTATAATCCCAGGATCGGTGTTATACTTTACTGGAGCAGCTATTGAAGATGATGATGATGATTATGAAGAAGGTGAAGAAGCGGATGAGGAAGGGGAAGAAGAAGGAGATGAGGAAAATGATCCAGACTAGGACCCAAAGAAGGATCAAAACCCAGCAGAGTGCAAGCAGCAGTGAAGCAGGATCTATGAGGCCCTGAGGATAACCTGCACTGATCTGCCTTCTGCTCCCATGGAAAGGATGAATTTACATCATTTGACAAGCCCATTTCAAGTTTTTTGTTTGTTTGTTTGCTCATTTTTGTTTTTGCATCCTAAAATAAAAATGTCATATTAAAAAACAAAAAATAAATAAATAAATAAATAAAAATAAAAAACAAAAAAAAATAAGACTAATGAGAGCATTTGGGATGTTTTAACAGGGAAGTGACATGAGTCTATTACTCATTTTAAAAGGTTACTCTTGGTACTTTAGTAAATGATAATGAACAAAAATAGAGGTAGAGAAAGTATTTAAGAGGCTATTCTCAGCAAGAGATGATGGTGGCCTAGACCAAGGAAGTAGTGTTGAAAATGAAGTTAAAGGACGCAAGGGATATGCTTTGAGAGAAAGACAACAGAACCTACTGAGGATTTCAGGTTGGGCTGGAAGGAAAAGAGGAGAATTGAGAATCATTCCTAGGTTTATGCCTTGAGCAACTAACTGGGTACATTGTGGTGGCATTTAATGAGGTGGAAAAGACAATGGAGAAGCAGATCTCTGGAGAAAAACAGAAGTTCCCACTGTCTGTGTTAAAGAGAAGTCAGATATATAGTAAGATATTTTTACTTTTTTGAGGCATGGTAAAAGCATTGACTGGAAATAGAGTTTCTGAAGGTGACATTGACAGCGGCAGGATTCACAAGCCCACCCAAAGAGAGAGCACAGACAGACAAAAGAGGAAGAGAAATGGTGTAGAACAGAGGACCCAGAAAATACAGCATTCCAGAACCTTAAAAAAAAAAGTTCCAAGAAGAGGAAAATAGTTGACTACATGAATCATACTGGTTCCTCAACTGGGGTTCAGAATAAACATTCTCAGTTTCTGCTCTACTACACAGAAAAACAGAGAGAAAAGAGTAATTCCAAGCATATCATGCTGCAACTGTTTCTCTAAAAATTCAACTAAAATGTTAGCAACTGAGGCAAAATAATATACAAATATTTCTACCTTGTTTCCCTAGTTCATTGTTTCTCTAAATTTAATGCTCCCGAGAGGGGAGTCTTTGGTCTAAAATTTTGGGGGGAAGGTATGTAATGTATATACTTACATATATGAACTGACTCATATGCACACAAACATACATTATAGACACATGTGTATCATAGATACATTTATATGTAGCAATTTTTAAAATTACCCTTTTCATGTTTGGACTTTTACCTAGCATTCCAGAGAAGTTGCAGTCATAGGAATAAACTGTCCTCTGCATCAGTAGATTCACTAATAAAAATCCCTTTATCTGTTCAGGGAGGCAGGGTTTGCCTGGTTAACTCCAGTGCTCTTTGGTTGACTGACTTAGTTCTCGTATTCCTCTGGCACGTCCTAGTTATATTTCTACAGCAAGATTAATTAAAGGCTCTGGGACTCAATTACTTAATCATTTAATTTTGATCAGAAAAACTTTCCACCTCATAGAGGTTTCTCAAGATTAAACAAAATTATTTGTTGTTCAGTCACTAAGTCGTATCTGACTCTTTTGAAACCCCATGGACTATAGTTCATGAAACTCCTCTGTCCATAGGATTCTTCAAGAAAGAACACTGGAGTGGGTTGCCATTTCCTTCTCCAGGGGAATCTTTCCAACCCAGGGATCGAATCCATGTCTCTTATGTCTCCTGAATTGGCAGGCGGGTTCTTTACCACTAGCACCACTAGCATCTGGAAACCCCCAGTAACACGTGACAGACAGCAAAACCCACAGTGCTCTCCAAGACTGCCGGTGCCTCCCTCTGTGATCACGGCTCAACCAGCCCTCCCCAGGGATTCCTACTGTCTCTGCACTGCAAGCTGCAGTGGAACGGCCAGAATACTTTCTAAAAACTGTTCTATTTCAGTATCACATTTCTAATACAGGCCATAAAAAATCTTTTTAAATGTTCAGTTCAGTTCAGTCGCTCAGTCGTGTCCGACTCTTTGCGACCCCGTGAATCACAGCACGCCAGGCCTCCCTGTCTGTCACCAACTCCCAGAGTTCACCCAGACTCATGTCCATCGAGTCAGTGATGCCATCCAGCCATCTCATCCTCTGTCGTCCCCTTCTTCTCCTTCCCCCAATCCCTCCCTGCATCAGAGTCTTTTCCAGTGAGTTAACTCTTCACATGAGGTGGCCAAAGTACTGGAGTTTCAGCTTTAGCACCATTCCTTCCAAAGAAACCCCAGGGCTGATCTCCTTCAGAATGGACTGGTTGGATCTCCTTGCAGTCCAAGGGACTCTCAAGAGTCTTCTCCAACACCACAGTTCAAACGCATCAATTCTTTGGAGCTCAGCCTTCTTCACAGTCCAACTCTCACATCCATACATGACCACTGGAAAAACCATAGCCTTGACTAGACAGACCTTAGCCGGCAAAGTAATGTCTCTGCTTTTGAATATGCTATCTAGGTTGCTCATAACTTTTCTTCCAAGGAGTAAGCATCTTTTAATTTCATGGCTGCAGTCACCATCTGCAGTGATTTTGGAGCCCCCAAAAGTAAAGTCTGACACTGTTTCCACTGTTTCCCCAGGCCATAAAAAATCTTTTTAAATGTATGTATCCACATTCTTTTTGTAAAGAAGGCCGATATCTTTTTAGTTAATTTCCATTAAGTGTATCTAGATTTTCATGATCACTGCTGGCCTGTAGGATGAATGTTCTCCTTAGTTTTCTGGCTGGGTAAGAGGTTGTCTGAGAGAGCTCCCTGAGGCCTGATTTCCATGTTTACCCACATACCTCAGCATAGCTCCAAGCTCAGAGCTGTTGTTGAAGGTCCCCAGGTTCCTCTAGCCCAAGGCTCTGCCTGTGGCCATGAAGCTCGCTCACTCCCACTCATTCCTTTGGCCATTAGTAATGTCTTCTGTCCATTTTAACTTTTCATGAGTTCATGTCTTCTGCCTCACTAAACAGATTTTAAGGCCCCTGAAGTCAGAGTGCTTTGAAGTGATCAATAACTCTGATTTTATTTGCAAATAAAATCAAAGATCTAGTTTTAAAGGTATTTCCTATATTTAACCTAAAAATAGAGCTATAATTAATGTCTATACCTAATTGTTCTCTCATTATAAAACACTAGTCTTTACTTGTATATCTTAACAAGTAGGTACACAGTATATGTAATCAGAGAGGAAATGTAACATCTTTTAAAAGAATACATGGATATATAGATGGCTAGAAACTCAATCAATAACTTTGCAGTGAAATAATAACAATGAAAATAGGTACTCAAATAAATGCTCATTATCTGAGCATCCACCATATATCAGGGATATATGTTTACACATTAATTTTAAACCTGATAAAAATTTATTAAATTTGGTTTTATTAGCCTCATTTGACAGATGAGGAAACTGAGTCTTGAGTAACACTCATACTCTCACAGTCAATATTATACCCAAGGTCCACATCCAAGTCAGGCTAGGTATAAAATCCAACTGAGAACCACTATACTGTTCTTTCACCAAGTTGGCTAATGCTGCACAAGCTAGACTATCAGTCTTGAGGAATGAGTCACCTAATTCCAAGCCCTTGCTGCAACACCAGCTAGTCAGGGTCATGCTTATCTGTCTTTCTCAGTAGCCACAATGCCCAAGTCCACAACACCCTGGCTGCTAGTTCCAGAAAATTCTATCATTATTTCCAAACTCCTAAGAAGATCAACAGTAACACATATCAAAGAGGGAGCTGGAGCTGCCTTTAGTCCTACCAGGATAAGATGTACCTGTAAAATAAGCAAACTTTTTTTCTCTTTCAAAAAGTCTTTCATTTAAAGAGAACAGTACTAATATCCTTGAGGAAAAACAATGGATTTTTGTTTGAGAAGTTATTTTGAGTTATGTAATTATTTTAAATACTTCCAGACTAGATCTACCAAAAATATCCTATAACCAAACTTTCTTTAGAAGGATTGCAAGATTTTCAGTTTGAGACTAACCTGTCAACGTTTTCCAAACTGAAATCATAATAAATAATTCTTAGTATACAAATTCTTATTTTATAGTCACAGTGCATGTGGCTGATATTTGGAAAAAGGCCTAGAAACCCTACAATTATAATCAAGTTTATAAATTCTCTTCTCACTTAATTATAAATCCTGATTACATTTTCTCTGCCAGATTCCTGCCTAATGTTCCCATTTGATAATGAGCTCCATAAAAGCTATCCAGTGCACATGATTTCATGCAATGTTTCCCCAGGTACCAATGTACTCTGACTTGAAAAGTTTACTCTGAGTCCATGCATTTGGAAGTGAAATTCCCAAATTCTGTCCGTCTCTGATGTGCCACGATGAAGGCCACTAACCAGGTCACAGAAGTAGAAAAGAAGTTCTTCTAAATAGTAATGAGGATGACTATCCTCCTTTCCTAAAGGTGAAGATTCCTTTCAGAGATTAAAAGGCTTAAGTATGGGCTTCCCTGGTAGCTCAGTGGTAAAGAATCCACCTGGCAACACAGGAGACATGCAAGCCCCAGTCCAGGAAGACCCCACATGCCTTGGGGCAACTAAGCCCGTGTGTCACAACTATTGAGTCTGTGCTCCAGAGCCCAGTAGCCACAGCTAGTGAAGCCTGCCTGCCCCAGAGCCTGTGCTCTGCGATAAGAGAGGCCACCGTCATGAGAAGCACCACGACGAGACAGTAGACCGACTTGTTGCAACTAGAGAAAAGCTCGCACAGCAACGAAGACCCAGAATGGCCAAAAATAAATGCACGTTAAAAAAAAAAAAAAAGGTTTAGGTAAACCTGCAGTGAGTATGGCAAAATCTAGACACAGATGATAGAGATACTGATGTAAACATACAGTGATGCAATTTAACCTCCTTCCAGACCAATTCCCCCAAAAGTAGTAAAGGAAAGTGCCTAGGAAACTGTTTACTACTGAAGATGATTCAATGTTGTATCTAACAGGGATTTCTCCCTTTTTGTGGAGAGGTGTTCTCAAACACTGTTCGGGGACCTTCTTCTATTAATTAAGAATGCCAAACAGCATCATTTGAATTTTTCTTAACAAACCCAGTCACTGTTATAAGGAGATACACACAATGTACAAAGTATAATACTGAAATATTCAAGTTAAACTAAAATGTGTATAGATACATCTTATTCTGTAATTTATAAGAAAAATCTTATTTTCAGATATATTTCTCAGGTAAATAATTAACATTCCTGAGTTTTTATTTCAGCAAGGTAAATTTCATAGTCTATCAAGGAAGCTCCAGAAAAAAAAAGACAGGGAGGAGGATCACCAGATTATAAATATATGGATTTTTCATATTGTGTAAATAAGAAGAAATTCCACTATTAGCTTTCTCCAAACCAAGATCACTTGTTGGAGAGCAGATGATGGAAGGAGTGAGATGCCACTCCTTGGGATTAAAACACTTGCTTCACTCTTCCCTTTTATTAATTCTACATTTAAAATATCAGGGTTCTTCTCTCTTTTCCTTCTGTGTGTACATGCTTAGTCACTTCGCTCATATCCAACTCTTTGCGACCGCATGGACTGTAGCCCTCCAGGCTCCTCTGTCCATGGGATTCTCCTGGCAAGAATACTGGAGAGGGCTGTCCCCTCTCCTCCAGGGGATCTTCCTGACCCAAGGATCGAACCTGTGTCCCTTGCATTGGAGGTGGATTCTTCACTGCTGGGCCACCAGAAAAGACTTTTTCTTCTCCTTGTGTAATTTCATTATTATAAAATTCATATTTACATAGTGTCATGTATTTCTTTTTACAAATTTTGTCTCAGTCTAGCAATGAGTTTAATCATTCCACTGAATTTGAAAAACCTTGCCAGTTATTTTCACACATTAACAAGGAACTTCAGAGAAGAAGATGAGCCATTAACAGATGAAAACTGGAAATCAGTCACTCTAGTCACAAGGTCAGTCGGCTGATTTTAATAATTAACAGAGAGGAATTAAGTACATCTTGGAAACATTTTTTCAAAACAACAAGTCAGCAATCTTACTGTTTCTTTGTCAGGTAAATTGACCTTTTGGTCTCATGACACAGCAATTAGTGCCCTACAGCCCCTAACTCCACAAATGGAGAAGAGACGGGTTTCTAAATGAAAAAGAAAAAAAAATCCGAAATAGTGATCATTTACTATTTTTTATGAAACTTTTGTTCTAAAGTGTTTTTGTATTCCAACTATGTTGTGTTTTGTTATAAATGAAGGAAAGAATATATATAATAACGGCAGTCAAGATTTCCAAGAAAAATTATATTCAATCAAAAGATGGTCTCAGAAAAAAATTTAATGAAATTGCTCAGTGATGCTCTCAAAATAGCAGTCATATCATCAAAAACACAGTATACAATCAGTCCAGTTCATTCACTCAGTTGTATCTGACTCTTTGCGACCCCATGAACTGCAGCACACCAGGCTTCCCTGTCCATCACCAACTCCTAGAGTCAACACAAACTCATGGCATCAAGTCAGTGATGCCATCCAGCCATCTCATCCTCTGTCGTCCCCTTCTCCTCCTGCCCCCGATCCCTCCCAGCAAAAGAGACTTTTCCAATGAGTCAACTCTTCGCATGAGGTGGCCAAAGTAATGGAGTTTCAGCTTTAGCATCATTCCTTCCAAAGAACACTCATGACTGATCTCCTTTAGAATGGACTGGCTGGATCTCCTTGCAGTCCAACGGACTCTCAAGAGTCTTCTCCAACACCACAGTTCAAAAGCATCAATTCTTCAGCAATCAGCTTTCTTCACAGTCCAACTCTCACATCAGTACATGAATACTGGAAAACCATAGCCTTGACTAGACGGACCTTTGTTGGTAAAGTAATGTCTCTGCTTTTTAATATGCTATCTAGGTTGGTCATAACTTTTCTTCCAAGGAGTAAGCATCTTTTAATTTCATGGCTGCAATCACCATCTGCAGGGATTTTGGAGGACCCCAAAATAAAGTCTGACACTGTTTCCACTGTTTCCCCATCCATTTCCCATGAAGTGATGGGACCAGATGCCATGATCTTCGTTTTCTGAATGTTGAGCTTTAAGCCAAATTTTTCACCCTCCTCTTTCACTTTCATCAAGAGGCTTTTTAGTTCCTCTTCATTTTCTACCATAAGGGTGATGTCATCTGCATATCTGAGGTTATTAATATTTCTCCCAGTAATCTTGATTCCAGCTTGTGTTTCTTCCAGCCCAGCGTTACCCATGATGTACTCTGCATAGAAGTTAAATAAGCAGGGTGACAATATACAGCCTTGACGTACTCCTATTCCTATTTGGAACCAGTCTGTTGTTCCATGTCCAGTTCTAACTGTTGCTTCCTGGCCTACATATAGGTTTCACAAGAGGCAGGTCAGATGGTCTGGTATTCCCATCTCTTTAAGAATTTTCCAGTTTATTGTGATCCACACAGTCAAAGGCTTTGGCATAGTCAATAAAGCAGAAACTGGTGTTTTTCTGGAACTCTCTTGCTTTTTTGATTATCCAACGGATGTTGACAATTTGGTCTCTGGTTCTTCTGCCTTTTCTAAAACCAGCTTAAACATCTAGAAGTTCACGGTTCACGTATTGCTGAAGCCTGGCTTGGAGAATTTTGAGCATTACTTTACGAGCGTGTGAGATGAGTGCAATTGTGCACTAGCTTCAGCATTCTTTGGCATTGCCTTTCTTTGGGATTGGAATGAAAACTGAGCTTTTACAGTCCTGTGGCCACTGCTGAGTTTTCTAAATTTGCTGGCATATTGAGTGCAGCACTTTCACAGCATCATCTTTCAGAATTTGAAATAGCTCAACTGGAATTCCATCACCTCCACTAGCTTTGTTCATAGTGATGCTTTCTAAGGCCCACTTGACTTCACATTCTAGAATGCCTGGCTCTAGGTGAGTGATCACACCATCGTGATTATCTTGGTCATGAAGATCTTTTTTATACAGTTCTTCTGTGTATTCTTGCCACCTCTTCTTAATATCTTCTGCTTCTGTTAGGTCCATACCATTTCTGTCCTTTCTCGAGCCCATCTTAGCATGAAATGTTCCCTTGGTATCTCTAATTTTCTTGAAGAGATCTCTAGTCCTTCCCATTCTGTTGTTTCCCTCTATTTCTTTGCATTGATCACTGAGGAAGGTTTTCTTATCTCTCCTTGCTATTCTTTGGAACTCTGTATTCAGATGCTTATATCTTTCCTTTTCTCCTTTGCTTTTTGCTTCTCTTCTTTTCACAGGTATTTGTAAGGCCTCCTCAGACAGCGATTTTGCCTTTTTGCATTTCTTTTCCATAGGGATGGTCTTGATCCCTGTCTCCTGTACAACGTCACGAACATCTGTCCATAGTTCATCAGGCACTCTGTCTATCACATCTAGTCCCTTAAATCTATTTTTCACTTCCACTGTATAATCATAAGGGATTTGATCTGGGTCACACCTGAATGGTCTAGTGGTTTTCCCTACTTTCTTCATTTTAAGTCTGAATTTGGCAATAAGGAGTTCATGATCTGAGCCACAGTTAGCTCCTGGTCTTGTTTTTGCCTACTGTATAGAGCTTCTCCATCTTTAGCTGCAAATAATGTAATCAACCTGATATCGGTGTCAACCATCTGGTGATGTCCATGTGTAGAGTCTTCTCTTGTGTTGTTGGAAGAGGGTGTTTGCTATGACCAGTGTGTTCTCTTGGCAAAACTCTGTTAGTCTTTGCCCTGCTTCATTCCGTATTCCAAGGCCAAATTTGGCTGTTACTCCAGGTGTTTCTTGACTTCCTACTTTTGCATTCCAGTCCCCTATAATGAAAAGGACATCTTTTTGGGGTGTTAGTTCTAAAAGGTCTTGTAGGTCTTCATAGAACCATTCAACTTCAGCTTCTTCAGCATTACTGGTTGGGGCATAGACTTGGATTACCATGATATTCAATGGTTTGCCTTGGAAACAGAGACCATTCTGTCGTTTTTGAGATTGCATCCAAGTACTACATTTCTGACTCTTTTGTTAACCATGATGGCTACCCATTTCTTCTGAGGGATTCCTGCTTGCAGTAGTATATATAATGGTCATCTGCGTTAAATTCAGCCATTCCAGTCCATTTTAGTTCACTAATTCCTAGAATGTTGACGTTCACTCTTGCTATCTCCTGCTCGACCACTTCAAATTTGCCTTGATTCATGGACCTAACAATCCAGGTTCCTATGCAATATTGCTCTTTACAGCATTGCACCTTGCTTCTATCACCAGTCACATCCACAACTGGGTGTTGTTTTTGCTTTGGCTCCATCCCTTCATTCTTTCTGGAGTTATTTCTCTACTGATCTCCAGTAGCATATTGGGCACCTAGTGACCTGGGGAGTTCCTCTTTCCGTATCCTATCATTTTGCCATTTCATGCTGTTCATGGGGTTCTAAAGGCAAGAATACTAAAGTGGTTTTCATTCCCTTCGGCAGTGGAGTCTAACAATATTTGTTGATAAATGTATTGACTTCAAGAAGGTTCATGTCATCTTTAAATTTCATGTGTGTGAAATACCAATAAATATGTGAGGTTTTGTTCTATGAGCATCTATATCTATATTTTTTAAGTAGATGTAGGAGTTGATACATTGTAACTAGAGAATAATGCAAAAAGTAATTTATAGAGTGTCCGTGTTTATATATACCATATACTTAAGAAAAAACTAAAAACTATCTCATCCCATCTCTCTCATTTGTTGTAGGTAAATAAATAGCAATAATGAATTATAGATTTTTATACCACTTTTATTCCAAAGATATAACAAAGGGACCTGTGCCTTGAATGTGGTAAAAATCACAAAATGAAAGTACAAGTGAGGAAACTTCTAGAAAATAGGATTGCCAGATAAAATGGAAGAGGCCCTGTTAAATTTGAATTTCAGATAAACAACAAATTGTTTTTCAATATAAGTAAGTCCAAAATATTGTATGGGACTGTCATACTAAAAAAATGCATTTGTCTAAAATTTAAATTTAACTGGGAGTATAGTTTTGTTGCTGTTGTTTTGAAATTGGACAGTGCTACTAATATAATAATGGGTACTACATTATTGTATTCAGAGGGACACAAGTCATTGCCACATTTTTTATTTGCACAGGACCCTGCATTGCATCATGCTATATGTCTAAACAGAGAGTTTTTATCTGCACTGTCATTTGAAAATCAAGCTCATTCCTCTTTGAGCATAGTTTGAAGTCAACTCCTACCACCACATTTCCTGTTATATGATTAGATCCAGTTCCTTAAGATTTCTCTTTTTTAATAAAATTAATTAAATTCAATCAATTTTTACTGCAGTATAGTTGATTTACCTTAATGTTTCTTTTCTTCAGTCTTTTTACTTGTGAAAATTAGGATATTGATATATACCTCATAAGTGCAGTGAAATAATCAAAATATTGTCCATGACTTGTGCAATGCAATACCTGACAAATAGCAATAGATTTTGTAAAGTGAAGAATCTGCCTGCAATGCAGGAGACCTGGGTTCAACCTCTGGGCCAAGAAGATCCCCTGGAGAAGAGAATGGCAACTCACTCCAGTATTCTTGCCTGGAGAATTCCATGGACAGGGGAGCCTGGTGAGTTACAGTCCATGGGGCTGCAAAGAGTCATACATGACTGAGCGACTAATATACACACACAGGGATTAATAGAGAGGACTCTGGAACTGAATATCCTGCATCCAAAGTTTGCCACTTCCTAGTCACGTGGCCTTAAGCAATTTACTACCTACTGGTGCTTCAAGTTCTTCATTTAAGCCTAAGGATAATGATGATGTTTTTCATAGTATTTTTGTAGAGTTTAAAGAACTGCTGCACATAAAGTCTTGACTCTGGGCCTCATGACAATTTTATAATGATGGATTCAAACAATTAATATTTTAAAGATGTAAATAAGCACATGCTAATAAATGTACAATTCACAACCTAGCATTACCAAATTCAAGTATGTTGTATCCACATTTGACATTATTGCATCAAGTTTTGCCTTTTACATTGAATTTTGTGTTAAAAATCACTTCCTAAATTTTAATCTCTGTCAATATTAGGATAAAAATACATATCTAAACAATAGGTATGTTTACGAGAACACCTGAAATATAAATTTAGCAAGACTATATATTCTCTCAGTTGGCTTGAAGTTAACAACCCAGTATCTATTTATAAACTGTCAGAGCTTTCTGAAAAATTGTTCCAACTTCTTCCACAAATTTAATATCAAACCTGGAGCATATGGACTGATTGAAAGATGTTTCTACCGAAAGAAATAAAATGCTAAACTGATGAAATTACTGGAACGCTGTGAACCCAGTGTTCACATTTTTACCTGTATCTAGTGGTACTGAGAAGGCGATGGCACCCCACTCCAGTACTCTTGCCTGGAAAACCCTATGGATGGAGGAGCCTGGTAGGCTGAAGTCCATGGGGTCGCAAAGACTCGGACACGACTGAGTGACTTCACTTTCATGCATTGGAGAAGGAAATGGTAACCCACTCCAGTGTTCTTGCCTGGAGAATCCCAGGGATGGGGGAGCCTGGTGGGCTGCCATCTATGGGGTCGCACAGAGTCAGACCAAACTGAAGCGACTTAGCAGCAGCAGCAGTGGTACTGAACATGATCCCATTAAACAGCTCTGACCAACCTAGATAGCATATTAAAAAGCAGAGACATTACTTTGGCAACAAAGGTCCATCTAGTCAAGGCTATGGTTTTTCCAGTAGTCATCTATGGATGTGAGAGTTGGACTGTGAAGAAAGCTGAGTGCCGAAGAATTGATGCTTTTGAACTGTGGTATTGGAGAAGACTCTTGAGAGTCCCTTGGACTGCAAGGAGATCCAACCAGTCCATTCTGAAAGAGATCATTCCTGGGTGTTCTTTGGAAGGAATGATGCTAAAGCTGAAACTCCAGTACTTTGGCCACCTCATGCGAAGAATTGACTCATTAGAAAAGACTCTGATGCTGGGAGGGATTGGGGGCAGGAGGAGAAGGGGATGACAGAGGATGAGATGGCTGGATGGCATCACCAACTCAATGGGCGTGAGTTTGAGTGAACTCCGAAAGTTGGTGATGGACGGGGAGGCCTGTTGTGCTGCAATTCATGGGGCCACAAAGACTCGGACACAACTGAGAGACTGAACTGAACTGAAGATAAAAATAAAAGCTTTAAAATAAAACTGAATTAAAAGTTAGAAATTATGGCAGTTTGTTTTCTACACTCTTTTCTTCTCTAAAATATTTGTTTAAAAAAAATTAAATACTCCAAAAGATGATTACAGAGCAATAAAATTAGTATGAAGTCTGAATTAGCAACACCTATGCAGTTGGTTCATCAGTATCCACTAATTCATGATGCGTAACAAATTGACCCTCAAACTAACATGGCATAATACAACAAAATGTTTATTTCTGATTCATCTATAGTTCAGCATAGGTCAGTGAAGGCTTCTGTTCCATATACTTATTCAGCAATCTCAGCAGGTTAATATTTGAAGGTTCCACTTTGGTGTTCACAGTGGCAGAAAAGTAGAAAACCTATGCCTGTACAAAAATGCCTTGACCCAGAAGTGACAAGGTCACTTCCACCTCAACCTGTTGACTAGAAAGTCACATGGTTGGACGTTACTGGAATAAGTCAAGACTGTGAGAGGGAACAGGATACCTAGTGAAAATATATGTCTCTGCTAAGCAGCTAGTATTATCCAGTAGCCAACTACAATCCCCACCATCACAGCTCTTCCAAAAGATGTGAAGGTCCTAGTAACAAAAGCCTGCCCTTGTTTCACAATAAACAGTCGCTGTTCTTTTCCCCCCAGACAGTAGAGATAAAAGAGTAACAAGCTTATGGTTCAAGGAATTTAATTATTTTTCTCTAACCAGCTATAGTTGAACTTGTCAGCCATGTTGATATTGAGTAATTGCCTATATATCTTGTCTTTCCTCACAATTTGATTTCTTTTCATAATGAAGGCTCAAGGAATTTGTTGTTTCCTTTAGTACAGATGTTCTTCATTTGATCTTATAAATGTGTTGCTGAAAAGTTGTGCGTAAATCAGATTTTTATAAATCGAATCACATTCCCATTAACTTTATCTTTGCTTCTGCTTCACAGTAGCTCCATACAATTTATCTTTAAATTAGTCTTAGTTTTACAGAGAAGAGTGACAGGTCAGAGGGTATTTCCCAGTAGACTGGGATAAGACTAAACCTTCCATCACAGGCTATGGACTGTTTCTTCACATTGACAGGTTATCAGAGTCTACTTAGGGAAGAAGTGCTCAGTTTTTGAAAACAAAAGAGAAAAGGAAAAACTAGCAGAGAAATAGGTATGAAACAAAAGGATTTAATTCCATTTTAAGAGTATATCAATCAATAAATATTACTTAATCTGAATGCAAGTGACTTTTATGTAATGCAACATGCTAGTACAGAGTTTTGAAATCTTTTTCATCAGAGTCCAGTCAAACATACTAGCAATCCCATTTCAAGGACTCATTTGATGAAAATTTGCACTGAAACAAGGAAAAGCAAGGAAGTGTAAAACAGGAGACACAGGCAAAGCATTTAGTAATCTGTCCAGAAGTATATTCCTGTGCTAATTTTGTTAGCTAAATACTAAGGAAAAAAAATCCTGAACAATACTTTTAATTGAAAGTTGCACAGTACAACTTTCTTGTATTTTGTCTTTTTCCCTCAACTAATTTACTACAGTTTCTGGTGACTTGGAGAACAGTCAGTTCAGCATGAAAGAGCTTTCTTTAGCTGTTACTTTTTTTTTTTTCCCCTGCTAGCCCAACTTTTATTCCAATGGTCATTCACTGAGCCATAGCGGTCACAGAGTCTCAGAATCTTAGAGGAGAAACTCAAAAGACCACCAATTCTCTTTTGTGCTTTCTGAGCCATATTTCACCAAAGTAAAAGGAAATAAAAGAGAAAAATTAAAAGACCAGAAGATAAGTAGTACAGAGTACAAATGCCTTTGTAGGAACAGCTAAGAAGATAATTTCCATTTGACTTAGAAAGATTAGTAAGGATGTTTAACTTTTCCAATCACATTGTTGTTCCATGTATTTTCCACATCTATAATGATTACATAATGTCATATATAGCCTTCTCTCCAGTTACATATGCATTGAATATACTATTGTTTTGTTATAGGATAGTTGTCATTTGATACATGCTAAATATCACAAAGATACTTGAGAATAGCATTGTTTCATCAGAATCGGTACCTAGTTTCAGAAATCAGAATAAACATTAAAGGAGAGATTGAGAAAAAGAGGTCCACTGACAAATTAGTGGGGAAAGCCAGAAATTAAATTACAAAGGATGAAGTTGCTTAGTGAAAATCAGAGATTAGAAGACAATTTGGGAAGCTATATGGAGGAAACAGGGGCTTCTCAGGTGGCACTAATGGTAAGAACCTACCAGCCAATGCAGGAGACACAGAGACACGGGTTCAGTCCCTGGGTTGGGAAGATCCCTTGGAGGAGGACTTGGCAACCAACTCTAGTTTCTTGCCTGGAGAAACCCATGGATAGAGGAGCCTGGCGGACTACAGTCCGTGAGGTCACAAAGAGTAGGACATGACTGAAGCCACTTAGCATGCACACACACACGAAGAAAGTAACTTGTCAAACAATGAAATATTCAGGCTTTCTATTCCAGACTAAGAAGTTTCCTGAGACTCAGGACCATGCCTTGAAAATCCCTGGATTTATAATTTGTTACTTAAGATATATAAAACAATATACAGTATGCAGGAACAGAAACACAAAAAATAAATGCATATTAAAGACACAGGAGAAGTTGCCTATAGGAAAAAGGGGAAAGAGAGTGAGCACTGGAGACAAAAGTTAACCCATCCACTCAGTTAGTTAATTAGGAAGAGACCTCCCTCTGTGTCCTACAGTGGTGGGAGGACTCAGAAATCCAGGGGGATTCCCATGGCTGAAGTGAGCAATCTGTAGAATTAATTGCTGCTATGCTGCTGCTGCTGCTGCTAAGTCGCTTCAGTTGTGTCCGACGCTGTGCGACCCCATAGATGGCAGCCCATTAGGTTCCACTGTTCCTGGGATTCTCCAGGCAAGAAAACTGGAGCGGGTTGCCATTTCCTTCTCCAACGTATGAAAGTGAAAAGTGAAAGCGAGGTCGCTCAGTCGTGTCCAACTCTGTGCGACCCCATGGACTGCAGCCTACCAGGCTCCTCCGTTGATGGGATTTTCCAGGCAAGAGTACTAGAGTGGGGTGCCATTGCCTTCTCCGAACTGCTGCTATAGTGGTTACAAATTCTGAATAGGGTAGGTTGCCAGGGACTTTGTTGGGTAGTAGAGTGACAAGGGGTCCTAGAGCCCATGAGGATAAAAGGTTCTGAGACAGCATCAAGGAGTCATCTGATACATTACTCTATTTTACTAAGTGGTGCCAAATTGCTTTCCAGAATAACTAGACCATTCCATACTCCCACCAGCAGTCTATACAGATTCCTGTATCCTCATATCCTTGTTAGGAAATGGTATACTCCAGATTTCTGACTTTAGCCTACATAATAGATAAAAAGCACATTACATCATATGTTAATTTTTCTGATTTTTAATGAATTGAAGTATCTCTTCAAATGTATGTTAGAATTATCTCTTCTCCTGCAAATTGCCTGTTTGTAATTTTTGCCAATTTTCCTATTATCTTTTATTTATTACTACTTTTCTTTATTCCCTTTATATTCTAGATCAGTGCTTCTATAACTAACGTGAAGGATCTACTTTATTTTCAATGTAATACAACATGCCACACATCAACAGTTTTACAAATCAGTTCAGTTACTCAGTCGTGTCTGACTCTTTGTGACCCCATGAACCACAGCACACCAGGCATCCCTGTCCATCACCAGCTCCTGGAGTTTACCCAAACTCATGTCCATTGAGTCAGTGATGCCATCCAACCATCTCATCCTCTGTCGTCCCCTTCTCCTCCTGCCCTCAATCTTTCCCAGCATCAGGGTTTTTTCAAATGAGTCAGTTCTTCGTACAAGGTGTCCAAAGTATTGTAGTTTCAGCTTCAACATCAGCCCTTCCAATGAACACCCAGGACTGACCTCCTTTAGGATGGACTGGTTGGATCTCCTTGCAGTCCACTGGACTCTCCAACACCACAGTTCAAAGGCATCAATTCTTCACTGCTCAGCTTTCTTTAGAGTCCAACACTCACATCCATACATGGCTACTGGAAAAACCATAGCCTTGACTAGACGGACCTTTGTTGACAGAGTAATGTCTCTGCTTTTTAATATGTTGTCTAGGTTGGTCATAACTTTCCTTCCAAGGAATAAGCGTTTAATTTCATGACTGCAATCACCATCTTCAGTGATTTTGGAGCCCCAAAAAATAAAGTCAGCCACTGTTTCCCCATCTATTTTCCATCATGATGGGACTGGATGTCATGACCTTATGTTATAAATAAAATATAAATAATTAGAAAATAGCATTTAAGGATATATAAAATATAAATATATTTTTATTATTAATGTTAACAGAACAATGTTATATTCAATAAATATAATCAGAACAAAAATAATAGAGGGAAAAGAAAATTGACATACTGACTGAAGGTAATTATATAGGTAAACAATGTAGAAAATCACTATAAATTCAGAAAACTTTGTACCTCACAGACATAACTATTCAAAAGCTGTATTCAAAAAAAAAGTGATTTCCCCTATTAAATGGCTATATGAAGAATTTGAATGAACATTTTGCACATCAATCTTTAGTTTCAAATTTGACAAACGGACTTGATTCTTGAATGTTTACTTCTCTAACCTAAGTTGGACTAGCATCAGCGCTATTGTAGAGAGCAATTTCTCTCTAATGATTTCTATGATTTGTCTTAATAACTCTCATAGTAGAGAAACCAGCCTTATAAAGGCATGTTGATGAAAATGTAAAGAAGAGATTTTAGAACCAATTTTGAATTCTGAAAATCTAGGATATTTATTTTAAGCTTTTATTCAAATTGATGTAAGTGATGTATTTACCTTTCATCTACAGGTAGTTCCAATGATCTAGCATATAAAGACATGGTTCAATTTGAGTTATCGTTCAATGAAAGAACTGGATTCCAGATTTATGTTTATATGTGGCTCTTCTGATGAAAAATGAAATTCAAACTGTTCAATAAAATTTGTATGGTTCAGTTATAATTTTTTCATAAATGGGTAATATCAAGATCACTATCTATACCACTGAAAGTTGCTATTTATCATGGCATATGTCATAACAATCTATAGAAACTGTGCTCTTCAAAGCCTCTAAATTTCCAATTATTATGTTTCTGTCCTATCTGACACACAAAAAATGTTGCCTTATTTGCTTGTTCACATTAAAAATATCAAATGTGTAAGATAAGTTCAGACGTCCAATTCACATTCTTAAAAAACTGAGATCAAACTATTCTCCCACTTTACTTTTTTTTTTTTGCTTTTACTTTTTTTTTTTTAGTTTTTTATTTTTTAAATTTTAAAATCTTTAAGTCTTACATGCGTTCCCAAACATGAACCCCCCTCCCACCTCCCTCCCCATAACATCTCTCTGGGTAGACGTTTGTTGTAGT
This sequence comes from Ovis canadensis, assembly GCF_042477335.2. Taxonomy (NCBI): domain Eukaryota; kingdom Metazoa; phylum Chordata; class Mammalia; order Artiodactyla; family Bovidae; genus Ovis; species Ovis canadensis. Next base: position 32,830,281 of record NC_091252.1, on the reverse strand, counting down.
TATACATTCCTGAAATATTTTTCCCCTGAAAACTATCGTACCTCAGCAAGCCATCTCCAACTTTCATCTGATGTAGCAATAGAGAATATCAAATTTCATGCAATAATCTTTATAAATCCACAATCTTTATTATGTCACTAAACATACTGTTTAGTGCAGTTATAGCTTCTACACAGCAAGACATTTCTGGAATGTTGACTTCCGTTCCTGTGAAGCTCCTTAATGTGAGTGACTACTTCAGGATATTTTCTTGTCATTCCAGCTGGGCCATCAGGATATTCCTCACACTTAAATTCCACCACACTTAAATTTCTAAATGTAGTTGTATATTTGCAATCTGGCTTCATTTTCTATATTTCAGAGAAAGTAGTGTTTATCAACAATATACTAGAAAAAAAGAATTCTTTTTTATCACTATAATATTTACATCACATATATAGTAAACTAATTACCATGTTAGTAATATCTGTGTGATAATCAAGTTTCAATAAGCATATGTGCCCACTTTATTTGTTCTCTGACTTGGCTTTCTGTTCCATTAGCCAGTTCCTGAGTATATCAAGCTAATGTGTCATGAGCACTTGACCTACTTCCTTTGCTGCAGATTCACCAATATGTGTAAGAAAACATCCTTTACTAATGTCTCAGTGACTGACTGTAGTATCTTAGTCTTCTAAACACAAAGGGCTACTTTATAAAAAACCCATAAATCACTTATGTGACATACAGCACATCTGATTCTGTTGGTTTTCTTTAATTCAAAGTTCTTCTCTTAAGAATTTCTTCTGGTTTTCAACTTATGTATGCTTTATATGTAAATGCCACTTCAGTTCCAGAGATTTTATTTGTTCATTAGCCAGTACAACTGTGCAAATAACACTCAGTGATTTAGCACTTCACCACTAAATTTAGTTATAAACCTCAACTCAGTGTGAAAGATCACACTTCCACATAAAATAAGTACAAATCCATGTGGGTCTTCATTTCTTTCAAATTACTTCCAACCTCAATATCTGTTCTAATATTTCTACCATATCCAGAAAAGATGTATCTTTTCTTAACCAAAAAACAAACAAAAAACCAATCAGGGGGAAATTTGTACTATACATGTTTTAGGCTTAAAAATAAATAGCACAAATATTACTTTCCTAAGTTAGCTAATAATGTTAAACTATAAATTTAAAATCAACTAATTTACTTGCTACTTTAAGAATGTATATACACACAAAAAAGAATGCGCAAGAAAAATGATATTCTTGCCCATCTGCAAACATCAGCAACTCCCTGGATTGACTTAGCATAAAAATTGGGAGAAATAAAAAAGGACCTGGACTCCCTGCCTCTAGAGGAGCTAGTGATTCCATTAGATTCAGGAGAGGTACAGAGAGCACGTGAAGTGGACAGAAGGGTTGACTTGGAGAGACTGCAGACCCTCTACCTGGTGAATGTCTGATGAACATGCTAGCAGCTTCTAGCACATGGTAGTTGATTCAAGACCTGTATAAAACCTAGTAAAGTAGCTTCTATACATCCTGTGTGCTTAGAAGCAATAATTATCGCCCTTGTCACTATCACTCAGGAAGAACAACCAATAGTAAATTGTGTGCTGATTGTCCAGCAACAATAAGCTTTATCTATGCCTTAGTCACATCTGAAAAACCAAAGGCCAGTAAATACTTGTAAACCTCAGTGACAGAGAATGTGATTAAATACCTAAAGCTATGATGATGGTATGAAAAGGGAAGTCCCCAGTGTGTGCACACAGAGGGGTGAGGAGGGATGGGGAGTGTAAGTGGGGAAGAATATACTCCATTTCACTATATAATGATGCCCAGAAAACCCACTCCTAACAAGGAAAATAGCCTATACCTATTTCTATGGGATTTTTTACTTTTTCTTATTTTACCCCCATCACTTTCTATACTATAAACTCCTGCCAGAGGAAATCTGAGCCTTGCTTATTTTTCTGTCTGTAGCACTTGACACATTACCTGGCACATAATACATCTTCAGTGAATATTTGTTGAACAAATGGATAGGTGTATGGATGGATGAATGGATAAATAATATAAATAACAAGGCAATGAATAAAGAAATTATTTTACCCTAAAATCCAGAAAAAATTGAGACACATTTTGCTTACCATCTTGGACCAGACCCATCCATCAAAATGAAACAAAATTTCATCAACAGTAAAATGGAGAAAATCATTACGTACCTCACCAATATACTGTGCATTAACACACGTGGAAGTATTTTGAGCAACATATAAATACATTAGCACTAGGAATTTTTATTATTTCATTTTATTGTCAAAGTCTGTGAGATATTTGTTCTCAACTTTAATATACATGAGTTAATGAAGAGCATATTAAAAATACAAATTCTTACTACCAGAGATTCTCACTCAGAGTTTGGGGTAGGGCCTAGGAACTCAAATGCTTTACAAGCTTCCAAAGAAATCATGATGTCCACAGAGTTAATTTGGAGAAACACCACTATAGGGAAGTAGTATGAAAACAGCATTTTCATCACATTCTAACCAAGACATGTAGTACCGGAGTGCAAAAAAGGGGTGCAGTAAAGCCGTGTCTACACACAGAGCTCATCCAGTTATTTGCAACAAAATAAAATTGTAATCAAATATGCCAGTATTTTTTAAGTTTTACTGGAGTAGAGTTGACTTACAATGTTGTATTAGGTTTCTGCTGTACAGTAAAGAGAATTAGTTATACATATACAATGCAGGAGACCTGAGTTCAATCCTTGGGTCAGGAAGATCCGCCAGAGAAGGAAATGGCAATCCACTCCAGTACTATTGCCTGGAAAATCCCATGGACAGAGGAGCCTCGTAGGGTATAGTCCATGGGGTCGCAAAGAGTCGGACACGACTGAGCGACTTCACTTACTTACTTACTATACGTATATACACTCGTTTTTTAGATTCTTTTCCCTTAAAAGTCATCATAGAGTATTGAATAGAGTTCACTGTGCTACACAGTAGGTTCTCATTAGTTATCTGTTATATTTACAGTAGCGTGTATATGTCAATCCTAATCTCCCAATGTATCCCTCCACTTTTATCTTCCTTGGTAATGTTAAATTTGTTTTCCACATCTGTGACTCTACTTCTCTTTTGTAAATAAACTCATTGGTATCATTTTTTTTAAGATTCAACGTATGAGCAATATCATATCATATTTGTCTTTCTCTGATTAGCTTACTTCATACAGTATGACAATCTCTAGGTCTATCCATGTTGCTGCAAATGGCATTATTTTGTTCTTTTTTATCATTCAGTTCAGTCACTTAGTCGTGTCTGACTCTTTGTGACTCCCAATGACTACAGCATGCCAGGCTTCCCTGTCCATCACCAAATCCAGGACTTACTCAGACTCAGGTCCATCGAGTCAGTGATGCCATCCAACCATCTCATCCTCTGTCATCCCCTTCTTCTCCTGCATTCAATCTTGCCTAGAGTCAATTAGAGTCGTTTCCAATGAGTCAGTTTTTCACATCAGATGGCCAAAGTATTGGAGCTTCAGCTTCAGCATCAGTCCTTCCAATGAATATTCAGGACTGATTTCCTTTAGGATGGACTGGTTGGATCTCCTTGCAGTCCAAGGGACTCTCAAGAGTCTTCTCTAACCACCACAATTCAAAAGCATCAATTCTTCAGTGCTCAGCTTTCTTCATAGCACAACTCTTGCATCCATACATGAATACTGGAAAAACCAAAGCTTTGACTAGATGGACCTTTGTCAGCAAAGTAACGTCTCTGCTTTTTATTTATTTTTTTTTGTTTTTTGTTTTTTGTTTTTTGTTTTTTGTTTTTTGTTTTTTAGTTTTTTATTTTTTAAATTTTAAAATCTTTAATTCTTACATGCATTCCCAAACATGAACCCCCCTCCCACCTCCCTCCCCATAACATCTTTCTGGGTCATCCCCATGCACCAGCCCCAAGCATGCTGCATCCTGCGTCAGACATAGACTGGGGATTCAATTCACATGATAGTATACATGTTAGAATGTCATTCTCCCAAATCATCCCACCCTCTCCCTCTCCCTCTGAGTCCAAAAGTCCATTATACACATCTGTGTCTCTTTCCCTGTCTTGCATACAGGGTCGTCATTGCCATCTTCCTAAATTCCATATATATGTGTTAGTATACTGTATTGGTGTTTTTCTTTCTGGCTTACTTCACTCTGTATAATCGGCTCCAGTTTCATCCATCTCATCAGAACTGATTCAAATGAATTCTTTTTAACGGCTGAGTAATACTCCATTGTGTATACGTACCACAGCTTTCTTATCCATTCATCTGCTGATGGACATCTAGGTTGTTTCCATGTCCTGGCTATTATAAACAGTGCTGCGATGAACATTGGGGTACATGTGTCTCTTTCAATTCTGGTTTCCTCGGTGTGTATGCCCAGCAGTGGGATTGCTGGGTCATAAGGTAGTTCTATTTGCAATTTTTTAAGGAATCTCCATACTGTTCTCCATAGTGGCTGTACTAGTTTGCATTCCCACCAACAGTGTAGGAGGGTTCCCTTTTCTCCACACCCTCTCCAGCATTTATTGCTTGCAGATTTTTGGATCGCAGCCATTCTGACTGGTGTGAAGTGGTACCTCATTGTGGTTTTGATTTGCATTTCTCTAATAATGAGTGATGTTAAGCATCTTTTCATGTGTTTGTTAGCCATCCATATGTCTTCTTTGGAGAAATGTCTATTTAGTTCTTTGGCCCATTTTTTGATTGGGTCATTTATTTTTCTGGAGTTGAGCTGCATAAGTTGCTTGTATATTTTTGAGATTAGTTGTTTGTCAGTTGCTTCATTTGCTATTATTTTCTCCCATTCAGAAGGCTGTCTTTTCACCTTGCTTATATTTTCCTTTGTTGTGCAGAAGCTTTTAATTTTAATTAGATCCCATTTGTTTATTTTTGCTTTTATTTCCAGAATTCTGGGAGGTGGATCATAGAGGATCCTGCTGTGATTTATGTCGGAGAGTGTTTTGCCTATGTTCTCCTCTAGGAGTTTTATAGTTTCTGATCTTACATTTAGATCTTTTTAATACACTGTCTAGGTTGGTCATAACTTTTCTTCCAAGGAGCAAGCATCTTTTAATTTCATGGCTGCAGTCACCATCCACAGTGATTTTGGAGCCCCAGAAAATAAAGTCTCTCATTCTTTCCATTGTTTCCCTATCTATTTGCCATGAAGTGATGGGACCAGATGCCATGATCTTAGTTTTCCGAATGTTGAGTTTTAAGCCAGCTTTTCACTCTCCCCTTTCACTTTCATCAAGAGGCTCTTTAGTTCATCTTTGCCTTCTGCCATAATTGTGGTGTCATCTGCATATTTGAAATTATTTATATTTTTCCCGGCAATCTTGATTCCAGCTTGTGCTTCATCCAGCCTGGTATTTCACATGATGTACTCTGCATAGAAGTTTAAAAAGCAGGGGGACAATATACAGCCTTAAAATACTCCTTTCCCAGTTTGGAAACAGTCTGTTGTTCCATGTCTGGTTCTAACTGTTGCTTCTTGACCTGCATACAGATTTCTCAGGACGCAGGGAAGGTGATCTGGTATTCCCATCCCTTGAACAATTTTCCACAGTTTGTTGTGATCTAATTATGACCAAGCTAGACAGCATATTAAAAAGAAGAGACATTACTTTGTCTACAAAGGTTCGTATAGTCAAGGCTATGGTTTTTCCAGTGGTCATGTATGGATGTGAGAATTGGACTATAAAGAAAGCTGAGTGCCAAAGAATTGATGCTTTTGAACTGTGGTGTTGGAGAAGACTCTTGTGAGTCCCGTGGACTGCAAAGAGATCCAACCAGTCCATCCTAAAGGAGATCAGTCCTGGATGTTCATTGGAAGGACTGATTTTGAAACTGAAACTCCAGTACTTTGGCCACCTGATGCAGAGAGGTTACTCATTGGATAAGACCCTGATGCTGGGAAAGATTGAGGGCAGGAGGAGAAGGGAATGACAGAGGATGAGATGGTTGGATGGCATCAACCGACTCAACGGACATGGATTTGGTGGACTCCAGGATTTGGTAATGGACAGGGAGCCCTGGTGTGCTGTGGTTCATGGTGTCGCAAAGAGTCGAACACGACTGAGAGACTGAACTAAATGGAATATAGCCAAAGGTTTTGGCATAATCAATAAAGCAGAAGTAGATGATTTTCTGGTTTTCTCTTGCTTTTTTGATGATCCAATGGATGTTAGCAATTTGACCTCTGGTTCCTCTGCCTTTTCTAAATCCAGCTTGAACATCTGGAAGTTCATGGTTCACATATTATTGAAGCCTGGCTTGGAGAATTTTGAGCATTACTTTGCTAGTGCATGAGATAAGTGCAATTGTGCAGTAGTTTGAGCATTCTTTGGCATTGCCTTTCTTTGGAACTGGAATGAAAATGGACCTTCTCCAGTCCTTTTCCAGTCCTTTTCCAGGCCACTGTTGAGTTTTCTAAATTTTCAGTCATATTGAGTGCAGCACTTTCACAGCATCATCTTTTAGGATTTGAAATAGCTCAACTGGAATTCTATTACCTCCTCTAGCTTTGTTCATAGTGATGTTTCCTAAGGCCCACTTGACTTCACATTCCAGGATGTCTGGGTCGAGGTGAGTTATCTGGGTCATGAAGATGTTTTCTGTATAGTTCTTCTGTGTATTCTTGCCACCTCTTCTTAATATCTTCGGCTTCTGTCAGGTCCACTCAATTCCTTTTTAACGGCTGAGTAATATTCCATTGTATACATGTACCACACCTTCTTTATCCACTCATCCAGCCATGTCTTGCCCATTGTGACCAGTGCTGCAGTGAACACTTGGGTGCATGTATTTTTTTGAATTATGGTTTTATAGATATCTTCAATACTATACAGGCCCTTTCAATACTATAACCATATAAATATCTAAATGAATTAGGTAAAGATGTAAAGAAATCTGAATTTTTCTAACACGTACACCAGATCTATTACAACATATCTGCAGAAGTCACCTAAATTCGACAAGAAAATCACTTAGTATATAGAAAAGGTTCCCACAAATGTGTTTTAAACACAACGGTGTTGTTTAAATGCTCACATTCTTACAGTTTCTAATGTACACTGCCTTAGTTTGAATTTGTCGAAAAATATGCCTTTATACAAGTGGCATATATTAGGAAACATAATACTGTATATCCTAAGGTGTGCAAAACATCCTTCCAACTCTAATTCATTTAGTTTCGGGACACCAAATTTAAAAAAAAAAAAAAAAAAAAAGTTTCCCTGTCAAGGAAGTCTTCAAAATGCTTCTGAAAGCGTTTCTGTCCTCAACATGGCATTGGACTTATTCTTCCCTTTCTTCTCTGACAATCCCAACAACCACAGTTAAGAGAATGTGCCTCAGCGGGGCCACTTACTACTCTCTCCTGCTGCTGGTGCAGAAGTCACATGGTATCAGTGCCTTGAGGCCGGGAAGCTGGCCTGCTGATGCCGAAATGGGGAGAACGGCTTCCTCCTCACCCTTCAAATGACTTTGTACCACGCTCTGTCATAGTTATTCCAAATGTTAACCTGCAGGGCAAAATTTTCTCCAAATGTCGAGTGTGAAAACCAGTGTTTCTGTCCCGTCTCTCATTCCCACTTTCCCTCGGACTCAGACCATAAAACATGGGAACTGACGAGAAAATCAACCTCAAAAACCACTCTCCTTTACAAACAGCCTGTCCCGGAACACAGATTGTCTTGCTCTGTCTTCCTCTGCCATCCACACACTCTTTGGCACAGTTTTGTAAATGGGGTTCTGAAACCTCTGGCATCAGATCTTCAAAAGTATTTGTGAAATAGGCAAATTCTCAGGTCATGCTTCAAGCTGCTGACTCAGAATCTCTGGGCTGGATCATGGAATTTGATTTAGAAAAAGCACCCCTGGTAATGATTAGGCACACTAAATTTTATGGTTCTTTTTCTTTGTACCATTAGCTCATTCTACATACCAGTTTAATTTGGAAGTTTTAGAATTAATGAGCAATTAATCACATCTTAAAAACTGAGATCTAGATATACCTGCAGTATTCTGCCAGAGTCATTTAGCCTCCCAGGTGGCGCTAGTGTTAAAGAACCTGCCTAGCAATGCAGGAGAAGTAGGAAACATGGGTTCGATCCCTGCATTGGGAAAATTCCCTGGAGGAGGGCATGGCAACCCACTGCAGTGTTTGCCTGAAGAATCCCATGGACAGAGGAGCCTGATGGACTATGGTCCATTGGGTTGCAAAGAGTTGGACATGACTGAAGTGACTTAGCACACATGCACAAGCACAGGGTTGACCAGAAGGATGAAGAGCAGAGATGTCTTAGCATTGCCTGCTATATGACAGAGCTTCTCCAAAGTACTAGCAGTATAAAAAAATAAATTTCCCCTTAATGCCATATCAGGCAGGATTTAGGACATTAAACTAGATGGACCCTCTTTAGAAAGAAGCAGCCGTTTATATTGATATGTTTAAAGGTTGCTTGGTAACCCTTAGCCTGATGTGGAATGGCATCTTTGACTGATGGATCTGACGTGAAACCAGGGCAGCAGTTCTCAGCATCGTGTAGGTATACAAGGTATAGGTTAGGCAAATTTCAGGTTCAGTCCCTTGAAATAAAGTTGATATCAAGAACTGGAGAACTAGGATGAAGCCCCAGTTCCAAATAGAATGAGAAGCCAGAGCAAGTAGTCTGTCATACGGTGAGAGAAGACTAAATAGGGAGATCCTGCCTATTTTCTGAGAACAAGGAACAAGCCAATTCCTCTGACTGATGAAGATGGGGCTCCTAATGTAAAGCCAGGCATTGTTGCCCCTCTCTGGCTCAGGGATTGGACATGGCCATGCACACAGGGAGTGTTTCAGTTCAGATGCTTTAAGGTTGTCAGGGGCCAAGTAAGTAGTGAACAATGTTTGCTGAAAAAAACAAAAAGAGTTCTGAACCAAAAGCAAACTTGTATCCCAAATCTAAAAAGAAAACCAGGAGAAGGAATGGGGTCAACTGATTGACTCTCCTACATGACCAATGCATCTAAGAATACATGCTCCCCAGATATGCTTTTCCATCAGTAGAGAAGTTCCCCAAAGTAATACATTATTTGAAATTGACAATAACTTACTGATGAGAATAAAACTTACAATGTCCAGAAGATTTAAAAATTTTAAAAAAGGAGGAAAACTGGAGAAATGTTTTCACTATGTTGCAAGATTGAGGATTGGGAAAAATAATTTCACCAATGCTTCCATAATACAGTTCAAAAGGGATTGAGTAGTCAATTAGCAAAATTTTTATCAGAACAGTATTAACATACATGAAAATATTTTGGAATCTGAAAGTAACTGTATCAGCAGGGTTTTTAACTATCCTTCATATTCTGGAGACTTGAGCCATGTAATAAAGCAAAGCCTTTCATGGATTCCTCAGAATAGCTACTAACTTCAAATACAACCTCTGGTTATTAAAGTCTCTTCCCCAAGTATCTTGCTACTTCAGATGCAGCTAACATTTCTTATCTATTTTTTAAATGCCAAGGATTCAGCTAAGGGAGTGTGTGTGTGTGTGTGTGTGTGTATAATTTCATGCATTATTCTAGATAGTATGCTTTTTTATATATTCCTTCATCTTCTGCACAATGTTATACTACATATTATAAATTAATAAATTGTCACAATGCTTTATAAGATCCATCCCTTATACTTAAAAAAATGAATCAGTTCCTAGCAACTTAATCACTCCCTAAAAGTCTAAGAATTCTACATTCTAAAGAGTTGAACAATCTCCCCAAAATCCCCAAATCAGCCCACTCGTGATACTCATACCTTTACTATATTTACCTCTTACAAAATGCCCCATTCAAAATGAAAGCTCAATTTGTATTAGAATAACTTAAAGCCTATCCTTGGAATGCATGAAAATGCTTATTATTCTTTAAAATAGTTTAAAGTTTGTTTCTTTTCTAGGCAACTCTCTGTGGATTGTATACTTCCTTCAATCTTCCCTTAAATGGGGAAGCGGTGTTGAATAGTTCCCTAAACCTAACCGAAAAAGTCATTTTGCCTTTTCTAGACACTGTCTCAGGAGAAACATAACAACCAGAGGAGACGCACAATAGAAGGACATAATAGGATACTGGAAAGAGAATCATTGTCTAGACATCTCAAACAGAGAAAGACAGTCTATATTAACAAGATAACAATAAAATTCTTTCAGCTTCTTCAAAAGGAAAAACTGCATAGAAAGATGTGATTTAACAAAACTTTTTAATAAATACCAGCACTGGATTATTAAGATGACAGATAAGAGCACTTAATAAAACACGTGTCAAGCAAAATCCAGGCCAGGATCATCTGAGATAAAATAGTCCTATTACCATACAATCTATAAAAGATTAATGAAACCTTTAATGCAAAGCATTTTAATGGAACTGACTGCATCCTGACCTTACCTAGACTTTTCTAGGACTTTGGCAGTTTTAAGTAGGAAGAATAGCTTTATTCAAGAAGATTTCTTTTCCTTCCAAAATTTGTCCACATTTAAGGAAATGCAGAAATATGATCTTTCCCCTTAACATATAGTACAGTTATCATTCATATATAATTGTCCATAAAACTCCTTGAAAAGTCTATTAATCTCTTCAGTATCCATGAACTTAATACCATAATTGTTCTTAACTGTAGCTATAGTAGAAAAACTGCTTGCCTGTTTTCTTGCTAATAACCCACTGGTTTTATGACTGAATTGAAATAAAGCCAGTTCTTCTAGCAATAAAGGTGAGGGTGACCCAGATAAATTAGATAATTGCCTTCACAGCCTATTGATCTTCTATTTGAGGTCTTTTAGGTCTGAATATTTTCTCTTTGCTAATAGAGCTTCACATTTTTTCAGTCGCTAATAAATGTAGCTAGAGTCTAAAGAAAAAATTGAGGCGGGACTGTGTTACAATATACTTGAGTTCAAAAGTTCCTTCAGGTCCCAACATCATTTCTACTGCAAAACATGGGATGTAAAGTTTACCAACAGGTAACTTCTTCACTCAACCAGGTGTACATATACCATATGCTGTTTGCTATGTTAGACCTACAGATGAAAAACAGAAATCTGTCCTGAAGAAATTCAGAGTTTGGTGAGAAGAATAACACATATGTAGATATTTAAACATCAGTGAAGCAGTATAAGAATGCCCAGGTTAATATGAGAGCAGACACGAGAAAACTTCAGCCCAGTCTGAGGTAAAGGAGTAGAAAAATACAGGCACTATGAGCCCTTAAATCCAATCCCAAACCAAGAGTCCCTGCTACAAAGAGTGAAAATGCCATCAAAATGTTCCTTGACTTTGCACAGAAAAAGGACATCTCAGTCACCAAAACTAGAACAATTTAATCACGATATTAGTGACTGAAACAAATTCACAAAGTGGGCATTTTAAGGGAATTAGGGTGTTGACAGGGTAGGAACAATAGGAAAGAGAGTAGGTAATTTAATATTTCACGACACAATTGCAAAAGAGTACTTGTGATTGGAATCATAAAGATCATTCTGGAAAATGCAGTATAACATTGTTAATAATAGAGTGTTATTACAACCGTTCTGACCTTTTTTCAGTCAGATCACTTCCTTGAGGTCTACAATCTGTGTTTGGTTCCAGCCTTGGTGTCCTTCTTACTGAAATCCCTCCTCCTTCTCTTTCTCCAATAATCTAGTTTCTGTATGTGATCCTTGTGATTTACAATAAGAAAAGTCTATCTGGTCTCTGTCCTATTTCTGACACAGAGCTCTTAAATTTCTTGGGATTTCTGAATAGAAGAGAGCTATAAAGGGAGCTTTTGTTTTGTAAATGAGATGACTTGTAGACTCTAAGGATAGGAGCTAGTTGCCAATGGAGCCAACTGGGTATTTTTTAGAGGGTTAGAGCTTTCATTCCCACCCCCAACCCTCGAATTCTGAGAAGGGGAGAGGGATTTTGAGGTTGGAATTCTATCACCAATGGCCAATGATTTAATCAATTGTGCTTATTCCATTAAAGCCCAAAAGGACAGGGTTGGGAGAACTTCCAGGTTGGTGAATAGGTGCAGATTTCTGGAGAACAGGGTTCTCAGAGGGGCATGGAGGTTCAGAGCCCCTACTTACATATCTTGCCCTATGCATCTTTTCCATCTGAGTATTCCTGAGCCATATTTTATAATAAACCAGTAATCTATTAAGCAAAATGTTTCTCAGTTCTTTGAGCTGCTATAGCAAATTAACAGAACCCAAGAAAGGGATTGTCAGAACCTCCAGTTTGCCAGGTGGCTCAGTAGTACAGAATCCACCTGCCAGTGCAGGAGACACAGGTTCAATCCCTAGGTTGGGAAGATCCCCTGGAGTAAGAACTGGCAACCCACTCCAGCATTCTTGCCTGGAAAATCCCATTGACTAGAGGAGCCTGGTGGCTTATAGTCCATGGGGTCACAAAGAGTCAGACACAACTGAATGCATGTGCACCTTGTTCAGAAGCCCAGGTGACAACCTGCATTTGCAAAGGGTATCTGAAGCGGGGGTAGGGGTTGCAGCCTTGTAGGACGGAGCCCTTAGCCTGTGGAAGCTGGGACTCTCTCTGGGTAGATAGTGTCAGAATTGAATTGAACTGAACTGAACTGAATTGAAGGATGCCCCACTGATACCCAAGAATTGCCTGGTACTGCAGGGATTCCCCCCAAACTGGAAACTAAGTACAAGACCCTTTTACTGGATTTGTTGATGATCCAGCTTTAGACTTACTGACTTGTCTGATCTGGTGGATATAACAGATTATCACAGACTGTGTGGCAAATAAACAGCAGAACTGTATTTCTCACAGTGTTGGAGGCTAGAAGGTCAAAGACAAGGTGCTTGAAGATTTGGTGTCTAAAATGTCTGGTGAGAGCCCTCTTCCTGGTTCATAAACAGCTATCTTCTCACTGTGTCTTCACACAGAAGAAGGGGTAAGGGAGTTCTCTGAAATATTTTTTATAAAGTTCTACGCCTATGGCCTAATCACCTGCCAAAAGCCTCACCTCTAAATGCCATCCAACTGGGTATCAGGTTTCAATGTAAGAATTCAGGGGGACACAAACATACAATCCACAATACCTACCTTTCCCACAAAGTCTACAAACCTACACTGCTCTTCTTTTTAAGATCCATCCACACAACACAGCCATTTGAATCACAAGATTTTAGAACTGAATCAGGAGATAGTAGAATAAGAAATCCCAGTGAGTTTCAATGACTTGCCCAGGATCACACAGTCAGCAAGGATCAAGGTCAGAACTAAAACCTGCATCTTTTGAATTTAGTTTGAGGTCTCCATTTCACGATACTAATTCTTGTTTTAATATTTGTACAGTTCGGATATAATCTTCATTGAAATTCTTTTTACTAAATTTGTATAGTAACTGCGGCTTACCTTCAACGCACCCTAACTTCACCCCTCCTCTCTCCCCTGCCTCTGCAGAAAATCAGTGTGTTGATGATGGCTCCAAGCATCTCTGTGCCCAAACCAATGAAAATCTCCTTTATTCCTTTGTGACCAGCTTACACTGAACTAACTAAAACTGAAAAATGTTTTACTCCTAAAATGATGTCACGTATAAGGATTCAGGACAAGGAAGCACTGTAGGATACACAGGATCTTATTAAAAGTCCCCAAATCACACCACATACATAGCTATACATGCTACAAATATCTGCCAGCAATTGGGGATTTTTTTACCCCTCCACCAAATAATCTCCAAGTTAAAAATACTTTGTCTTCTCCTTTTATAGTCAACGAGGCCAGATACAAACAAATGCCTGACTAACTCGTCAGTTTTATTCAAACTGACTTTTTTTTTTAATTTTTATTTTTACTTTATTTTACTTTACAATACTGTATTGGTTTTGCCATACATTGACATGAATCCGCCACAGGTGTACATGAGTTCCCAAACATGAACCCCCCCTCCCACCTCCCACCCCTTATCATCTCTCTGGATCATCCCCGTGCACCAGCCCCAAGCATCCTGTATCCTGCATCGAACATAGACTGGCTATTCGTTTCTTACATGGTAGTATACATGTTTCAATGGCATTCTCCCAAATCATCCCACCCTCTCCCTCTCCCTCTGAGTCCAAAAGTCCACTCTACACATCTGTGTCTCTTCTGCTGTCTCGCATACAGGGTCATCATTACCATCTTTCTAAATTCCATATATATGTGTTAGTATACTGATTGGTGTTTTTCTTTCCGGCTTACTTCATTCTGGATAATCGGCTCCAGTTTCATCCACCTCATTAGAACTGATTCAAATGTATTCTTTTTAACGGCTGAGTAATACTCCATTGCATATATGTACCACAGCTTTCTTATCCATTCATCTGCTGATGGACATCTAGGTTGTTTCCATGTCCTGGCTATTATAAACAGTGCTGCGATGAACATTGGGGTACATGTGTCTCTTTCAATTCTGGTTTCCTCAGTGTGTATGCCCAGCAGTGGGATTGCTGGGTCATAAGGTAGTTCTATTTGCAATTTTTTAAGGAATCTCCACACTGTTCTCCATAGTGGCTGTACTAGTTTGCATTCCCACCAACAGTCTAAGAGGGTTCCCTTTTCTCCACACCCTCTCCAGCATTTATTGCTTGTAGACTTTTGGATTGCAGCCATCCTGACTGGTGTGAAATGGTACCTCATTGCGGTCTTGATTTGCATTTCCCTAATAATGAGTGATGTTAAGCATCTTTTCATGTGTTTGTTAGCCATCCGTATGTCTTCTTTGGAGAAATATCTATTTAGTTCTTTGGCCCATTTTTTGATTGGGTCGTTTATTTTTCTGGAATTGAGCTGCATAAGTTGCTTGTATATTTTTGAGATTAGTTGTTTGTCAGCTGCTTCATTTGCTATTATTTTCTCCCATTCAGAAGGCGGTCTTTTCACCTTGCTTATATTTTCCTTTGTTGTGCAGAAGCTTTTAATTTTAATTAGATCCCATTTGTTTATTTTTGCTTTTATTTCCAGAATTCTGGGAGGTGGACCATAGAGGATCCTGCTGTGATTTATGTCGGAGAGTGTTTTGCCTATGTTCTCCTCTAGGAGTTTTATAGTTTCTGGTCTTACGTTTAGATCTTTAATCCATTTTGAGTTTATTTTTGTGTGTAGTGTTAGAAAGGGATCTAGTTTCATTCTTTTACAAGTGGTTGACCAGTTTTCCCAGCATCACTTGTTAAAGAGATTGTCTTTACTCCATTGTATATTCTTGCCTCCTTTGTCAAAGATAAGGTGTCCATAGGTGTGTGGATTTATCTCTGGGCTTTCTATTTTGTTCCATTGATCTATATGTCTGTCTTTGTGCCAGTACCATACTGTCTTGATGACAAACTGACTTTTAACAGAATAACACGTAGCCAGAAATCTCGAATGTACTTTTATGTTGACACTCTTTCTATCTATCTAGGTGGTTTGCTTATTTAAGGACCTGGACACGTAGTTTCCTGAAATTAGGAATAATATTTTTTAAGGAGATGGTCAAATTTAATGAAAGAATTTAGATTAGAAGTGGCTGCCCCCATGACGGTAACAGTTCTGTCCCCTGTTGAGTTCTAGTTTTATAATTTACACTTTGAGCCTGTTAGTACCAAGTTACTTCTGCAGGTCCACCCTTGGGCCACACTGCATCCAGCATGTCCAAGCATCAGTTTACAAAGGAAGAGAACAGAAGAGGAATGGGAAAAAGCAGCAAGTTCTCCCTGTGCCCTCCCTCTACTTAGCAGTTTATGTCAGAGCTCTATGTAGAGAGCACTGCTTATAAAATCTGAAGGTTTTCTTCTGAAAGAGAGTCTGAAAGACCCTGAGAATGAGCTGCACTACTTCAGAGTTTCTGTGGTGCAATGTGACTCAGAGTGGAGAGAGCAGGTTTGCATTTCAGAAACATTAGGAGACAGCACACTAGGCACAAACTATACCATCATCCCGATGAGATGGACTGTCCAACAGGAACGTCAGAGACAAACACCCTCCAGCAGCTTCATTGGCAGAAGTCAGTGAGTAGAACTGGGTCAAAAAGTGGAAGAATCTACCAGGTGTGTGTGGCGATTACAGATGAAGCACAACAATAACAAGCAATTTCCAAAAAAAAAAAAAAGGGCGAAATTTTTATGAGATTTCAACGTTATGACTTACACGGGTAAGAGGAAGACTCAGGGATATACGACTTTCTACTGCTAATGTGATAAAATTGTACCAACTCCTATGCCTACCCATTTAGCAGACAGGGTCTTGTAAATGTCTAGTATACAAGAGAAATTTAACCAAAGGTTCCTTTTGTTGAAAGTACTTATTATTCAACAAATATTTATTGAAAATCTACTATGTGCCAGGCACTGTTCTAGGCACTGGGAATAAGTTGGTGAACGAAACAGCAAAGATTCTTGCCTACATGGAACTTGCTAGTATAAAGGATGAAAAATAGTAATTTATTTCACCTTAAATTTCAAAACTAAGTAATCTTATCTGGAGAAAATGGTCCAAATACATTATAAGGGCAAGGTCCATGAAGACCATATCTGTTTTGCTTCACGTTGCACTCCTAGAAAACTTTATGATATCTGGAGTATGGTGGGTACTCGAAATTTGATAAATGAGACTAATTCTAAGTCATCTAACAATAGAGGGTGTCACTATGCTCCATAGAGTGAGTTTTCACATGCCTCTTCATATTGCAAGATAACTTCTACTTTTATTATCATAGAAGGACTCATACAGAATAATAAAATATACACTAATATATATAAAATAGATACCAAATTAAAACCTACTGTACAGGTCAAGGAACTCTACTCAGTGCTCTGTGGTGACCTAAATAGGAAGGAAATCCAAAAAGAGGGGATATATGTATACATATAACTGATCCAGTTTGCTGCGTGACAGAAAATAACACAACCTTGTAAAGCGACTATACTTCAATAAAAATGAAAAAAAAATGAATAATAAAATAACCAACTCCTCTTTTTTTCTTTACCAACTAGTTCCCAGCCTATATACAATATTTAGGAAAAATCACTTTTTATATTGGATTGCTTCTTAGCATTCCTATTACCTGCCTCCTGAGGAATCTATATGCAGCTCAAGAAGCAACAGTTGGAACCAGACTTGGAACAACAGACTGGTTCCAAATTGGGAAAGGAGTATGTCAAGGCTGTATATTGTCACCCTGCTTATTTAACTTCTAGGCAGAGTACATCATGCAAAATGCCAGGCTGGATGAAGCACAAGCTGGAATCAAGATTTCCAGGAGAAATATCAATAACCTCAGATATGCAGATGACACCACACTTACAGCAGAAAGCAAAGAAGAACTAAAGAGCCTCTTGATGAAAGTGAAAGAGGAGAGTGAAAAAGTTAGCTTAAAACTCAGCATTCGGAAAGCTAAGATCATGGCTTCTGGTCCCATCACTTCATGGCAAATAGATGGGGAAACAATGGAAACCATGACAGACTATTTTGGGGGGCTCCAAAATCACTGCAGATGGTGACTGCAGCCATGAAATTAACAGATGTTTGCTCCTTGGAAGAAAAGTTATAACCAGCCTAGACAGCAGAGACATTACATAGCCAACAAAGCTATGTTTTTTCCAGTAGTCATGTATGAATGTGAGAGTTGGACTATAAAGAAAGCTGAGTGCCGAGAGAATTGATGCTTTTGAACTGTGGTGTTGGAGAAGACTCTTGAGAGCCCCTTGGACTGCAAGGAGGTCCAACCAGTCCATCCTAAAGGAAATCATCCTGAATATTCACTGGAAAGACTGATGCTGAAGCTGAAGCTCCAATACTTTGGCCACCTGATGCAAAGAGCTGACTCATTGGAAAAGACCCTGATGCTGGGAAAGATTGAAGGCAGGAGGAGAAGGGGATGACAGAGGATGAGATGGTTGGATGGCATCTAACTCAATGTACAGGAGTTTGAGCAAGCTCCAGTAGTTGGTGATAGACAGGGAAGCCTGGTGCTGCAGTTCATGGGGTCGCAAAGAATCAGACATGACTGAGGGACTGAACTGATTATCATATAAAAGGGGTTAATAAAGTTTTTCACATATCATAGTTTTGGAGGATCACAAACAGATATACTAGTTTCATAAAAAATTATATGCGATACATAAATTTCATATTCTGTACAAATCAGTTAGGTTAAGTAAGATTAACAGACCAGCCATCAATTGAAGAAAGGTACCATTAAATAAATTTTTTTTTAAAAAAGGCTCTACTATCATAAGCAACTAATTAGCAACTAAAACTATAATGTATTTCATTTTCTACCTGAAAAGAAAGGAATCAAAGTTGTTTTCTACCTGAAAAGAAAGGATTAAAAGAATGAGAATCACGTCAAAAGAGCTGGTTGTCTTCAGGTAATTCACTCCAGATGTTGATCAAGTTAACATTCCTTGGGAACTGATGATAAAGTATCCACCAGTGGCACCAAGGACTGTCAAAGACTTTCAAGGAAAAAAAGGAATTTAACCACTACTTTTGATGAGAATAACCCTGAAGTAACTAATAATAGAAACTGAGCAAAATATACTACTGATGTCAAGAACTCAATTTAATTTAGATCTTCTTTAAAGAGGAATATTAATAAAATATACCCTGAGATCACAGGGTGTATTTTTTATCACTTTGTGAAGATAAAACTTCATTAACAGGGACATAAAAAACTATAACAACATGCCAGGGAATATGGATGTAATCATATTAATTGTGATTATTTCACAATAGTGATAAATCAGACATAGAACCTTACTAACCTTCATTTTATTATTTACCCTACATTCTTATGTGCAGTTTAAAGTTGCTATTCTTACAATATCTCAGAGAAAATTCATTAGTAACTGATTTATAGAATTCAATTGAAAAAATATGTACTGAGATCCCCGCTCTCCACAAAGGATAAGGGCAATGTACTATAGAAGCTTCAGGAAATAAGAAACAATTCTTTCTCTCTAGGACCTTTCACCCTGGATGGGGGAAATGACTTGTAAACAGCAGAACTAATTGCTAAATAGTATTATTTTTAAAAGTGCGGCTGACCATAGAAATGTATTAAGAGGATGGATTGAGTACACCTATTAGGATTAGGAAAAAGTTTGCATTAAGTGGTGGTATTCGAGGCAGAGCCTGAATTTGGGCTAAGATGTCTGTATTCATATTTGAGAACATTCCAGGTAGAAAGAGTGTTTCAGCAAATATGGTTTGGAAGTAAAAGTCAAGTGAGAGAATATATATGAACACACTCGGATTCTACGTGCATTGCTCTTGTCAAGTTCTAAATTTACATCTATTGTTTTCGTAGAGCCCTCTGGTATCTAAGTACGACTGAGCACATTCTCTGATTTGAACCTAAGAATATTCAGGAATAATAATGTATTAGAAATTAGCATCTGCATCTTATGTCTAGATTTAGGAGACATAAACTGAAACTCAGAGAAGAAAAGAAATTTGGGAAACTCCATCATGCTAATAAGCGCACAGTCCAGATTGGAAATCCTTGTTGCTGCCCTTTTACTAAGCTTGTGGGTGGGCCACAATCTTTGTTGTTCCCTAAAATTCTAGTTGTCAGCTAGAAAAAATGTGATCAGGTTTTAAAAAGTCATCCCTTATCTTTGCCATGAAAATACTAAGAAAATGTTCTGCTTCCATAGTATCGATTCTGTCTTTGCATATTATGTGAAAGATTAGTTTTATTTTTAAAGAGAAGTAAATTTCAAAGAAAGATTTCTATTATCATGAGGAAGACCATTTTATCTTTTATAAAAATGTAATTAAAAACATCGGGCTGCTTTGTGGGTGAAATGAGGTACGAAATGTAAGACTGAGCACAAAATTGTTGCTCAATTACCGTATCTATTCTCTAGCTGACGATCATCAGTAGTCTTAAAAATCAAGTTTATGTAACATAGTCCTTATATGATGTATATCTTGTTATACCAATGCATGAGACGCAAGAGATATGGGTTTGATCCCTGGGTCAGGAAGATCCCCTGGAGTAGGAAATGGCAACCCACTCCAGTATGCTTGCCTGGAGAATTCCATGGGCAGAGGAGCCTGGGGGGCTACAGTTCATGGGGTTGAAAAGAGCGGAACATGACTGAGCAACTGAGCATGCACGCTCACATATACCTACAAATAGATAACATTTTGGATAGCTCAAAATAAAATTTATCAGTATCATGCTCAACTAAGATGAAAATTACCATTAAAATGTCTAGAATATACTCATGAAATATTCCATTCACTCAAGTAAATACAAAAATTAGAAGTCATTTAAATTATTATCCAGTAAATATATAAATGTAAACATCTCTGATAGTTTTGTGGTGAAATAATCTAGCCTACAGTGCTTAATTTTTGAATCAATAGTGACATAACGTATTTTCCTGACTAAAAAGGGTTTTGATTATGTTGAGGGGAAAAGTCAATTAACCTATTAGTGAATTAAACTAACCATTCTGTTATGTATGCTCTCAAAGAAAAAGTATAAATCTTTACACTAATAAGGAAAATTTTTGTTAAAATGACTTGAAATAATACACGGGACGATATTATTGCAAAAGGGAGAAGCCCCAAACCATAAACTCTGCAAGCATCTATCAGTGAAAGACAGAGGAAAGGGATTTTCTTGGGCAAGTCAACAGGCATTTTATCCATGTTGGTCAGTAAAGATAAGGGTTTCAAATAATCAATTATGAGAAAAAGGATTGATGCTTTCAAATTGTGGTGATCCAGAAGACTCTTGAGAGGTCCTTGGACAATGAGGTGATCAAACCAGTCAATCCTAAAGGAAATCAATCCTGAATATTCACTGGAAGGACTATACTGAAGCTGAAGCTCCAATACTTTGGCCACGTGATACAAAGAGCTGACTCATTAGAAATGACTGAGGGCAGGAAGAGAAAGAGGTGACAGAGGATGAAATGGTTGGATGGCATCACTGACTCAATGGACATAATTTTAAGCAAATTCTGGTAGCTAGTGAAGGACAAGGAAGCCTGGTGTGTTGCAGTTCTTGGGGTCGCAAAGAGTCTCAACATGACTTTGTGACTGAAAAACAATTATTTATGAGCTAAAGAATTGGAATTTGGAGGGACTTTATCTGACTTTGTCATAAGGCATAGCACAAAACAATGATATAAATTGTATAAGAACTTTGTTACAGAAACTTGATTTTTAAGACTATTGATGATATTCAGAGGGAAAATATACAAATTGAGCATCTATTTAAAGTAGGAGGCAAGCAAATTAAACAAAAAAAAAAACAACAAAAAATGAAATATCCAGAATAAAACCATTTCATAGAACACACAGGTTGAGAAGATTTCTTAATTAATTCAAATTTCCAGGATCAGGGGGCTCAGGTAAAGTTCAACGTTGTCCCTGCTCATGGACTCAGTGAGTCAGGAATTCAAGCAAGACACAGTGGAGAATGGCTCTGTCTATATAGGCTCCATGATCTCTGGGTCTAGGTGGAAAGATTCAAAGCTTGAAAATGGCTTGATGGCTGGGTACTGGAGTCATCTTAAGACTTGTTTACTTAGCATGTCTGGTGCCTGGGTTGAGTGACTTAAAGACTATGACTGCCAACTGGAACTCCTCTATGTGGCCTCTTCATGTAGAAAGGTTTTCTCACTGAATGGCAGCCTCTGGGTTGTTAGACTTCTTACATGTTGGCTCAGGGCTTTGAGCTCAAGTGTTCAAATGAATAAGACAGAAGCTGTGATGCTTTTATGACACAGGCTTGGAAGTCAGTGTAACTTCCATAGTACTCTACTGGTCAAAACAAACATAAGCCCACACAGACCCAAAGAGAAGCAAATTAGCCACCTCTTGCTGAAGGAGTGGCAAAGTCACATCGTAGAACAGTAAATGAGAAGGAGACTTTATTGCTACCATTTGGAAAATACAATCTGTCACATTCTTCCAATCTATATTTATAAATATCAAGGGACTATTTATGGGTAAAATTACAAGTGATATTTTAAGTGAATTTGGGGAAATAAAGACCCTTTCAAAATGCAATTGTTTTACCTCAGACTTAATAAAATTTTAAAAGACAATATTCATAATCACAGGCATATATTAAATTGCACTGAATTATTTTTATTTGACTCCCTTTATTATTATTTCATTATATATTTTATGGGCTTCCCAGGTGGCACTAATGGTAAAGAATCTGCCTGTCAAAGGGGACATAAGAGACATGAGTCCGATCCCTGGGTCGAAAGATTCCCTGTAGGAGGGCATGGCAACCCACTCCAGTATACCTGCCTGGAGAATCCCATGGACAGAGGAGCCTGATGGGCTATAGTTCATAGGATTGCACACAGTCAGACATGACTGAAGTGACTTAGCGTGCACACATGCATTATTATTTCATTATATATTTTATAGATATGTTTTTATAAAATTATGTAAATGTACATTTTCACCTAGGAATAAAGCTTTGCTGAGAGTTAGTGTGTCATAACAGAAAGAACTTAGGCCTTGCATTCTGGTTCAGTCACACTGGTGATCCTCAGATGCATTTTCCACAAATCAGCATACCCACTCTCTTCACAATAATTCAACATTTTACTGGCAAGAAACATAAAATACTTACTGTACAAAGATGTAAACAATTCTTAAGGACAAAAACGAGTGGGTAAGCAATAAATAAGTCAAATATATCCTCAAATAGAAAAATAGAGTAAAGACATAAATCACTAGATTAATTCATAGATTCAGCACAATAACAACAAAAAATATAAGATTTTAGAAACAAAATGAACAAACTGATGCTGAAGTTTTTGTGTAATTTAAAAAAATAAGCAAGAGAAAAGAATCTGAAAAGTAAAAGCAAAGAGGAAGTAGGAGAATGTGTCCTACAACGTATTATAGCATATAATAAAGTTCCTAAAATTAATAGTACAGTATTAATCAAGCAAAAAAATAGTTTCTAAATTAAATTTTTACCCTATATAAATTCAGTCAAAACAGTTTATTTGAGGATATCCTAGTATAAGATGCAAAATATTTCTGATATATGCCTTCTTTGAAGTTATATTGATAAAGTATCTTTTATGTAAATAGCTAATGTTGACTGTTAATTTAAGCTACTCTCATTCACGGGCTTTCCAGGCAGCAATAGTGGTAAAGAACCTGCTTGTCAGTGCAGGAGACATAAGAGACACAGGTTCGATCCCTGGGTTGGAAAGATCCCTGGAGAAGGAAATGGCAACTCACTCCAGTCTTCTTGCCTGGAGAATCCCATGGTCAGAGAAGCCCAGAAGGCTACAGTCCATAGGGTCTGAAGAGTCAAATATGACTGAAGCAACTTAGCATACTATCATTCACAGCTGATCACACTTTTAACCTACAATTCCTTGACATATCACAGATTTCTGTCACATGTCCCATACTAAATATAGTGTTCTCTGACACCAAATTGTAAGGGAAATCTAAAATTGAATATATTTGTACTACTTATAGGTCACTAAATAGCCCTGAGAGCTGTGCTAGCTTTTACTTGAAATATTTTTGTATAAAAAATTTAATGTTGGTTTACACTCAAGTATTTAAACTTTTATATATTTTGCCCAGAATATAGTGAAATATATTAGAACACACTATCTTCTTCCCAAACCATCAAGGAAATAAGACTTTCTCTCCTGACTTCCATATTTCTATCCATGATTCCAGTTTTATAATCCAGAAATTTGAAACTCCTATTTCATGTCTTCATCTTCCTTATGTCACGTGTCCAGCCACTTTGGCCTCCAACGATTACCTAAATATTTCAGTGTACTCTCCCAACTACAGAGTAAGTACCTCCTCCATAAAAATTCATTATTTAGTGTACCAGAGAACTCCCCCAAAATGATAGAAACCCTTGACTTCACCCCCTAAAATGAATAAAATGAAAACTCAATAAACTGAAACCAGGGAGAGAAGTGGGGAGCAGAGGGCAATGACTATTGCACAAAGCAGAAAGGCACCACCACCCTAAGAGTAAGCTTATGAGTAAGCATGGCTGACTCTGGGACACCTGCACTGAGCTAGGAATGCTGGAAGGGACTTTAGGTTGCCAGAGCACCTGGCTGCCTTGGGAACAATTGCAAATCCTCTCTGGAGAGAGGTATCTCAATTTTGGTCCCCAGGATTCCCACTGATTGTGATCAGATAAACATGACCTCCTCATCAAATATCAGCAAACGCACAATGGGACCAGCCATCATTAGTGAGATTCTAGAGAGCCAACAAACAATGAATTTATGTGCTAAGTATCTTAAATATTTGAAATATCATTTAATGTGCATAATATTTAAAACAAAACATTTTAAAGGAAACTTTAATAAAAACAAAATAGCAAAAGAGTAAGTAGCAAGAGACTGTAAATAGAACTTATAAAAGTGAAAAATGATTTTGCAATGCAAAGTGTCTGCATCTCACAGATACCACTTCCTTACCAATACCATTGTTACCTTAGACTATTAATAGTGTCTCAGTGGCAACCCATTCCAGTACTCTTGCCTGGAAAATCCCATGGACAGAGGAGCCTGGTAGGCTGCAGTCCACGGGGTCGCACAGAGGCGGACACGACTGAAGCAACTTAGCAGTAGCAGTGTCTCATTAATTTCCCCGAATTTAAGAAAAGGGATGTGGTACATTGATGTTCCACCCAGATTCCCCATTCCAGGAATGCAACATTCATTCTCTCAGACGTCTGGAGGTTTGGCTGCCTACACATTTCAGCCAGTACCTCTCTGGGACTTGTCCTTTGCTCAAGAAAGATGCCTCCTAAGGTCATATCTCATGCTGAGAGCAGCTCATGTCTAATAACCTGTTGCTGTCACAATAAATAGACACACCATCCTCACCCCAATTCAAGAAGTTTCTGAAGGCTCATCACGGCTGGAGTTCCCCTCAGTTTCCAACTGAGGTCCTTGCTGTGACTGACTGTGTTGCAGTCCAACAGTTCTCTGTGTCGAAGCCATCTCCTTCATTCCCTTGATAGGTATTAATTCTGAGAGCTTGCCCCAATAAGAGGAACTGACAATGTGCTAGGGCAAAAACTGCTCCATGCTTCAGCTCTCTAATGCCTTCAGTCCCCTCTCTTCTAGCCTAATCTGCACAATTCACTACCTTATATCATCTTAAATGACAGAAACCTTCGCAGTTTTCCATTACTTCAAGCAAAAACACTACATTTTCCTTTTATCATTAAGGACAGTATATGGATTTTAATGTCTTCTTTCTAGCTCTATATCCTTTCATCAGATCCCTTTTTCCAGGGCACTCATTCTGTTCTATTCACTCAGGGGCACTGCCAATTCTGGTCTGGGCTCATGATCAATTTCCTACCTGAATTAAAAGCCTTCAGTTCAGTTCAGTCACTCAGTCGTGTCTGATTCTGAGACCCCATGAATCGCAGCATGCCAGGCTTCCCTGTCCAACACCAACTTCCGGAGTTCACTCAGACTCATGTCCATCAAGTCTGTGATGCCATCCAGCCATCTCATCCTCGGTCATCCCCTTCTCCTCCTGCCCCCAATCCCTCCCAGCATCAGAGTCTTTTCTAATGAGTCAACTCTTTGCATGAGGTGGCCAAAGTACTGGAGTTTCAGCTGTAGCATCATTCCTTCCAAAGAAATCCCAAGGCTGATCTCCTTCAGAATGGACTGGTTGGATCTCCTTGCAGTCCAAGGGACTTTCAAGAGTCTTCTCCAGCACCACAGTTCAAAAGCATCAATCCTTCGGCGCTCAGCCTTCTTCACAGTCCAACTCTCACATCCATACATGACCACAGAAAAAACCATAGCCTTGACTAGATGGACCTTAGTCAGCAAAGTAATGTCTCTGCTTTTGAATATGCTATCTAGGTTGGTCATAACTTTTCCTCCAAGGAGTAAGCGTCTGCAATCACCATCCGCACTGCCCCCCAATCCAAAACTTAGCTTCACACTGTATGTGGGTGTTTGTGTGTGTGTCCATGTGTTAGTCGCAGTCATGTCCAACTCTGCAACCCCATGGACTGCAGCCTGTCAAGCTCCTCTGTCCATGGGATTCTCCAGGCAAGAATACTGGAGTGGCTTGCCATGCCCTTCTCCAGGGGATCATCCCAACCCTGGGATCAAACCCAGGTCTCCTGCATTGCAGACAGACTCTTAACTGCTGAGCCTCTAGGGAAGATTTTAATATTCAATATAATTTCCAGTTTCTCCAAAATGCATGTCTTAGCCATAACAGCTCAAAGCAATGTCTGAGCCAGTGGAGTGCTGCAGCAACCCTGTATAAATTTGCAATCACTGATTATAAATTTATAGGAACTTTGATGGATAGTCAATTTCACACTAGCAGTTTAAAATGAGCCGAGGTGGGAATATTTAACACCAGAGAAATCAGCAACACTACAAATGAGGGCTCCTCCCACCCCTTTTTCCTTCCTACCACACAGGACAACTCTGCTGCTCGCCTGGAGGTAGATTTAAATCCTGAACTGCTTTCTGATTTGCAAAGTTTGGCAACCATGACATCTAAACAGGATCATGTTTATGGCAAAGGGGACATTTTATACTAACTCACAAAACTTTTTCTCACTGCCTATCCCTCAGTAGTAATTCAGTAATTGATTTTGTAAGGGCAGTGTATCCTTCAGAGTCATCTTGTACAAAGAACTAAAGGGGAAGAAAAGCAAATGATGGTCAAGAGTCCATTTTCTAAATGTGTATCTCCTCTATTCTTTAAATTATTTAGCACCAGCATCCTTCTATATTTTTATTTCAGTCACTGTATCATGGATTTTTCTCAAATCCAATAGAAAAGCAGTCTATAATTTTTAGCTTATGCCACTTTGTTCTCAGTAAGCTATTTTCTTCATATATATATTTCTTCCTTCTTTAATAATTGAGGCTTCCTTGAAATGAACATCTTTTCAAACCTATTTTTGTAAAATGTATGACTCAAGGCCTTTTCTCTCCAAACATTCTTTGTTCAAAGATGTCACTTGTCACACTCCTGTTTCACCTTTCTGCCGCTTGGGAACAGAATTTTAATACAACTAACAAAAATATTCTTTCCTCATAATTTAGGATAATTAATACAACATAACAATTGACTTTGGTTATCATGGCCTTCCAAGAGAACAATAGAAAATAAAGAAATTCATTTGCCTTTCTTTCTGCTGACACTGTACACTGCGGCTGGTCGCTCCTGAGACAGGAGACATCCTGCATATCACTTTGGATTCGTGAACCTTGTCAAATAAGCTGCTCTCCTGCTGCAGGCTCCAGGGCTGGGTGCTGTCCCACACTGCTGGGTCAGCATCACAATCGAATCCACTCTTCTTTATCTCACTCTTGAGACCTGCAAGCTGAGCCTCACTAACCAGAGAGCCCTGGATAACTCAGGAAACCAGGTGTGACAGGGCTGCAAGCAAGAGACCCTGGTGTGTCTCTTTTCAAGGTGGTGCTAGTAGTAAAGAACTCACCCACCAATGCAAGAGGCATAGGAGATGTGGGTTTGATCCCTGGGTTGGGAAGATCTCCTGGAAGAGGGCATAACAACCCACTCCAGCATTCTTGCCTGAAGAATCCCAAGGACAGAGGAGCCTGGCAGTCCATGGTCCTGCTGCTACTGCTGCTAAGTCACTTCAGTCGTGTCCAACTCTGTGTGACCCCATAGATGGCAGCCCACCAGGCTCCCCCGTCCCTGGGATTCTCCAGGCAAGAACACTGGAGTGGGTTGCCATTTCCTTCTCCAATGCATGAAAGTGAAAAGTGAAAGTGAAGTCGCTCAGTCGTATGCAACTCTTAGCGACCCCATGGACTGCAGCCTACCAGGCTCCTCTGTCCATGGGATTTTCCAGGCAAGAGTACTGGAGTGAGGTGCCATCGTGGTCCATACGGACACAAAAGTCAGACATGACTGAAGCGACTTAGCACAGCACAGCTTACCAATGGGGCTTCCCAGATGGTGCTAGCAGTAAAGAACTCCCCTGCCAGTGCAGGAGACCTGAGATGGGGGTTACATCCCTGGGTCTGGAAGATCCCCTGGAGGAGGGCATGGCAACCCACTCCAGTGTTCTTGCCTAGAGAACCCCATCGACAGAGAAGCCTGGCAGCTACAGTCCATAGGGCTGCATAGACTCAGACATGACTGAAGCAACTTAGCACACATGCTTGCTTACCCATTTCTGATCTGTGGCAGAATAGCATTACTAACACTTGCTGTCTTGCCCTTGAGAGAATCTGCTTGGTTCTTGTTCCCCACTTTTCACACTTAATTCCCTGAATGGATGCGTAAGCATTTACACCAGTTATTAGAGACTTTATAGGACACAAAGAGTGTATCACTGAATACCTATTTTAAAGTTTCAAGCTCTAGTCTCACACATTCATGTCAATCAAATGCCAGTATATAAAGGCCTTGCTTGAGATTTCACTGTTGTGCTTTTCTGCAATAGTTGAGTAGCACTGGATCATTTGGGATTAGAATACAAGCAAAGATAATGTGGTAAAATAAATGGCACAATATGTGTCAAATTTACCACAGCTACTGGAGGATCTCTTAGCCAAGAGCTCCCACTTACAACTTCCATAGTGAGAAACACAGCCATATTTTGTTTTCATTATAAGTAAAAGGAGGGAAAGCAAATAAAATGGGGTCAAGAAAGCATAACACTTGACCTCATGTTAAGTTCTGTACCTGCTTGTGCTGTGATGTTTTTACATCACCTTTCATAAGTGATTTAAGCCTGAGCACTGAGGAATTGATATTTTCGAACTATGGTCCTAGAGAAGACTCTTGAGAGTCCCTTGGACAGCAAGGAGATCAAACCAGGCAATCCTAAATGAAATAAACCCTGAATATTCATTGGAAAGACTGATGATGAAACTCCAATACTTTGGCCACCTGATGCGAAGAACTTACTCCCTGGAAAAGACCTTGATGCTGGGAAAAGACTGAAGATAGGAGGAGAAGGGAACAACAGGTGAT
Organism: Ovis canadensis; assembly: GCF_042477335.2. Lineage (NCBI taxonomy): Eukaryota > Metazoa > Chordata > Mammalia > Artiodactyla > Bovidae > Ovis > Ovis canadensis. Next base: position 32,801,227 of record NC_091252.1, on the reverse strand, counting down.
AAGATGGTTGGATGTCATAATCAACTCAATGGGCATGAGTTTGAGCAAACTCCAGGAAATGGTGCAGGACAGGGAAGCCTAACATGCTGTAGTCCACATGGTCACAAAGAGTTGGACATGACTTAGTAACTGACGACAACTGTTCCAAGATATTTCCTATTGCCCAGTTGGGATTTTTTCTTTCATTCTGCTCCTCAGAGTGATTGTAGGCAAATTACCTGTCTTATTTGGAAATTTATTGGTCAAGACATTTACATAAAAACAATCCTTGGACTTCCAGTTTTATCTCTAACAGCTTGGAAGTAGTCACTCCCATCATTACAACAAGAAAAAACTGGACAAACTGAAAATCAACTTTTCTTAGATCCATCAAAAAACTGAGGCTGCCAGGCCTACCGCCATATCAAAATCTGGAGAAACTGCATCTAGAGAGTCATACCTGAGATATGTTTAGATGATGTTAAAACTGCAAAAGGCATACACTGGTAGAAACAGGTCAATGGTAATTTTAATAAATTGCTTGAGACTGAGTTCCTGAATACCACACTCTTAGTGCAGTCCCCTACATTGTCATGGTTTTTACCTCCAAGAACACCACCAGTTCCTTATGTGAAAATCCAAGAAAGAAACTTTATAATTCTAGCAGGAGGAAAGGAAAGGCAATCATTATGAAATATATCGAGTGTTTTCCATAATAAAAGTTTATTCTCCAAGGACAAAGAATTTTGTAGAGATTCTGAGGGAAGGGCTTTCTGCCCACTCCATCCTGCTCTAGTTTTCCTGCCTCACATAAGGGGAGAAGAACTCAGCAGAGTCAACTGCCTTAAGGAGCTAGACTGGGAACACTGCATCCAGCGGAGAGCGTAGGGGACAAAGAGAAAAACTATACCACTGGAGGTCCAATTGTGAAAGTCACAAGACCATTTAAGAATTAAGATTTAATCCGAAAATTATAAAATGCCTTCTCTCTGCACTGGTCACTACTTGCCACTATAACAACAAAGCTCAAGTATAGCAACAGTGTATCTGGGAGGGTGGCAAGATCCAGACTCGGTAGGAGTACTTAGGGAAGCCTAAAAGGAGAGAGACAAAAACGAGGACACTAAGGGAATTTGAGGTCTTTGGCCTCTATAGCTACAGGAAAAAAAAGTAGCCAAACTTCTAACAGGTTAGCATAAATCCTCACACTAAAGAACTATTTACACAGGACCCTCTTCCCAGTACAAGATATACAGCTTACAACAAAAAATTACAAGGTGTGCCAAAAAGCAAGAAAATAACAGTGTGAAGAGACAAATCAATCATCATCAGAATATAACTCAGACATAATATACATGCTAAAAATTCAGACATGATATACATGTAAAAATTATTAGGCAGGGAATTTAGAATAACTGCAATTAATCTGGTAAGGACACTAGTGGAAAAGGTAGAAAACATACAGAAATGAGTGGATAATATTAGAAGAGAGATGAAAGCTCTCAGGAAAAAAAATTAAAATAAAGGCTAGACATCAACAATGCGATAACAGGAATGAAAAAATGCTTTCAATGGACTCATCAGTGGATTTTGCACAGAAAGGATCAGTCAAATTAAGTATACACTAATAGAAACTTCCTTAAATGAAATGCAAAGAAAAATAATGAAATAAACAAAACAAGATATCTAAGAACTCAGAGATAATTTGAAAAGGTGTAATGAACTTCCAGATGTTCAAGCTGGTTTTAGAAAAGGCAGAGGAACCAGAGAGCAAATTGCCAACATCCGCTGGATCATCGAAAAAGCAAGAGAGTTCCAGAAAAACACCAGTTTCTGCTTTATTGTCTATGCCAAAACCTTTGACTGTGTGGATCACAATAAACTGTGGAAAATTCTGAAAGAGATGGGAATACCAGACCACCTGACCTGCTTCTTGAGAAACCTATATGTAGGCCAGGAAGTAACAGCTAAAACTGGACATGGAACAGACTGGTTCCAAATAGGAAAAGGAGTATGTCAAGGCTGTATATTGTCACCCTGCTTATTTAACTTGTATGTAGAGTACATCATGAGAAATGCTGGGCTGGAACAAACACAAGCTGGAATCAAGTTTGCCGGGAGAATCATCAATAACCTCAGATATGCAGATGACACCACCCTTATGGCAGAAAGTGAAGAGGAACTAAAAAGCCTCTTGATGAAAGTGAAAGTGGAGAGTGAAAAAGCTGGCTTTAAGCTCAACATTCAGAAAACAAAGATCATGGCATCTGGTTCAATCACTTCATGGGAAATAGATGGGGAAACAGTGGAAACAGTGTCAGACTTTATTTTGGGGGGCTCCAAAATCCCTGCAAATAGTGACTGCAGCCATGAAATTAAAAGACGCTTACTCCTTGGAAGAAAAGTTATGACCAACCTAGACAGCATATTAAGAAGCAGAGACAATACTCTGCCAACAAAGGTCTGTCTGGTTTTTCCAGTAGTCATGTAATGATGTGAGAGTTGGACTATAAAGAAGGCTGAGCATTGAAGAATTGATGCTTTTGGAACTGTGGTGTTGGAGAGGACTCCTGAGAGTCCCTTGGACTGCAAGGAGATCCAATCAGTGCATCCTAAAGGAAATCAGTCCTGAATATTCATCAGAAGGACTGATGCTGAAGCTCCAACACTTTGGCCACCTGATGTGAAGAACTGACTAATTTGAAAAGACACTGATGTTGGGAAAGATTGAGGGTGAGAGGAGAATGGGACAACAGAGGATGAGATGGTTGGATGCCATCACCAACTCAATGGACATGAGTCTGAGTAAACTCCGGGAGTTGGTGACAGACAGGGAGGCCTGGCATGCTGCAGTCCATGGGTTACAAAGATTCAGACACAACTGAGCTACTGAACTGAACTGAATTGATATTTATATATTATTCCACCAACAACTGCATAACACATATCTTCTAACACTGACATGGAACTTTCACCAAAACAGACCACATTCTGGGCCAGAGAACATACCTTAACAAATTGAGAAAAACAGAAATCATAAAAAGCATGTGTTCAGACTGAATGGAATTAAAGTAGGAATAACAAAAATATACGAATTTCAAAGGACCCATGGGCCAAAGAATAAATATGAAGAGAAATTTAAAATATTTGAAATAAATGAAAAAAAGAATATAATTTATCAAAATATATAGGATGTAATAACAGTGCCAATGAGATAAGAATTTCTGCAAAATGAGATTACACTCTACTTGTGGCCATGAAAACCACATCATCCTTGACACTATTAAATAAATCACTGTAGGAAATCTTTTTTAAAATGTGTCTGTTCAGTTCAGTCACTCAGTCGAGTCGGACTCTTTGTGACCCCATTAATGGCAGCACGCCAGGCCTCCCTGTCCATCACCAACTCCCGGAGTTCACTCAAACTCATGTGCGTTGAGTCGGTGATGCCATCCAGCCATCTCATCCTATGCCGTCCCCTTCTCCTCCTGCCCCCAATCCCTCCCAGCATCAGAGTCTTTTCCAATGAGTCAACTCTTCACATAGAGCAGCCAAAGTATTGGAGTTTCAGCCTCAGCATCAGTCCTTCCAATGAACACCCAGGACTGATCGGATCTCCTTGCAGTCCAAGGGACTCTCAAGAGTCTTCTCCAAAACCACAGTTCAAAAGCATCAATTATTTGGCGCTCAGCCTTCTTTACAGTCCAACTCTCACATCCATACATGACCACAGGAAAAACCATAGCCTTGACTAGACAGACCTTAGTCAGCAAAGTAATGTCTCTGCTTTTCAATATGCTATCTAGGTTGGTCATAACTTTCCTTCCAAGGAGTAAGCATTTTTTAATTTCATGGCTGCAGTCACCATCTGCAGGGATTTTGGAGCCCCCCAAAATAAAGTTTGACACTGTTTGCACTGTTTCCCCATCTATTTCCCATGAAGTGATGGGACCAGATGTCATGATCTTCGTTTTCTGAATGTTGAGCTTTAAGCCAAATTTTTCACTCTTCACTTTCACTTTCATCAAGAGGCTTTTTAGTTCCTCTTCACTTTCTGCCATAAGGGTGGTATCATCTGCATATCTGAGGTTATTGATGATTCTCCCAGCAAACTTGACTCCAGCTTGTGCTTCTTCCAGTCCAGCATTTCTCATGATGTACTCTGCATATAAGTTAAATAAGCAGGGTGACAATATACAGCCTTGACGTACTCCTTTTCCTATTTGGAACCAGTCTGTTGTTTCATGTCCAGTTCTACCTGTTGCTCCCTGACCTGCATATAGGTTTCTCAAGAGGCAGGTCAGGTGGTCTGGTATTCCCATCTCTTTCAGAATTTTCCACAGTTTATTGTGATCCACACAGTCAAAGGTTTTGGCATAGTCAATAAAGCAGAAACTGGTGTTTTTCTGGAACTCTCTTGCTTTTTTGATGATCCAACGGATGTTGACAATTTGATCTCCGGTTCTTCTGCCTTTTCTAAAACCAGCTTGAACATCTGGAAGTTCACGGTTCATGTATTGCTGAAGCCTGGCTTGGAGAGCATTACTTTACTAGCGTGTGAAATGAGTGCAATTGTGTGGTAGTTTGAGCATTCTTTGGCATTGCTTTTCTTTGGGATGGGAAAGACTGGGTTTCTTTCCCAGTCCTGTGGCCACTGCTGAGTTTTCCAAATTTGCTGGCATATTGAGTGCAGCACTTTCACAGCATCATCTTTTAGAATTTGAAATGGCTCAACTGGAATTCCATCACCTCCTCTAGCTTTGTTCATAGTGATGCTTTCTAAGGCCCACTTGACTTCGCATTCCAGGATGTCTGGCTCTGGGTGAGTGATCACACCATCGTGATTATCTTGGTCATGAAGATCTTTTTTATACAGTTCTGTGTATTCTTGCCACCTTTTCTTAATATCTTCTGCTTCTGTTAGGTCCATACCATTTCTGTCCTTTATCAAGCCCATCTTGGCATGAAATGTTCCCTTGGTATCTCTAATTTTCTTGAAGAGATCTCTAGTCTTTCCCATTTTGTTGTTTTCCTCTATTTCTTTGCATTGATTGCTGAGGAAAGTTTTCTTATCTCTCCTTGCTATTCCTTGGAACTCTGCATTCAAATGGGAATATCTTTCATTTTCTCCTTTGTTTTTCACTTCTCTTCTTTTCACAGCTATTTGTAAGGCCCCCTCAGACAGCCATTTTGCTTTTTTGCATTTCTTCTCCATGGGGATGGTCTTGATCCCTGTCTTCTGTACAATGTCACGAACCTCCATCCATAGTTCATCAGGCACTCTGTGTATCAGATCTAGTCCCTTAAATCTATTTTTCACTTCCACTGTATAATCATAAGGGATTTGATTTAGGTCATACCTGAATGGTCTAGCAGTTTTCCCTACTTTCTACAATTTCAGTCTGAATTTGGTAATAAGCAGTTCATGATCTGAGCCACAGTCAGCTCCCGATCTTGTTTTTGTCTACTCTATAGAGCTCTTCCATCTTTGGCTGCAAATAATATAATCAATCTGATTTTGGTATTGACCATCTGGTGATGTCCATGTGTAGAGTCTTCTCTTCTGTTGTTGGAAGAGGGTGTGTGCTATGACCAGTGCATTTTCTTGACAAAACTCTATTAGTCTTTGCTCTGCTTCATTCCGCATTTCAAGGCCAAATTTGCCTATTACTCCAGGTGTTTCTTGACTTCCTACTTTTGCATTCCAGTCCCCTAGAATGAACAGGACATCTTTTTTGGGTGTTAGTTCTAAAAGGTCTTGTAGGTCTTCATAGAACCATTCAACTTCAGCTTCTTCAGTGTTATTTTTGGGGCATAGGCTTTGATCACCTTGATATTGAATTGTTTGCCTTGGAAACGAACAGAGATCATTCTATCATTTTTGAAATTGCATCCAAGTACTGCAATTGGATTCTTTCATTGACCACGATGGCTTCTCCATTTCTTCTAAGGGATTCTTGCCCACAGTAGTGGATACAATGGTCATCTGAGTTAAATTCACCCATTCCAGTCCAAGTAGCAAAGGCAATACTTAAAAGTTACAGCACTAAATATACATATTAAAGAAGAGAAATCTAAAATCAATAATCACAAAGAGATACCTTAATGTAATTTTTAAAAAAATTTAGGAGATTGAGAGAATCCCAGAAATAAATGTTGAATGTGAAAAAGAATCTAACTTTACAGAATTTTGTTGTTTTCTGTCAAACTTCAATATGAATCAGCCATAGGTATTCATATATCCCCTCCCTTTTGAACTTCCCTCTCATCTCCCTCCCCATCCCACCCCTTTAGATTGATATAGAGCCCCTCTTTGTTGTTTGACAGAAAACAATAAAATTCTATAAAGCAATTATTCTTCAAGTAAAAAATAAATTTTTTAATGAATCTAACTGTATTACAAATACATGAAAAAACTCACTGAAATGGGGAGGGGTGGGCACAGCTGACCTAAATAACTTTGGAAATGAATGGATGGCGTAAAACTAAAGGCAAAAGAACTGTGCACAAGCACTATGTTCCTGTTGATGAAGTTATTTCCCATCGAAACACAGGTTAACAATTCTGATATCACTACATATATAGGGGAACTGAACAATTAAGTAAGTGGGAGACAGATGGTGGGAGCCAGGTTTCTCTCTTATGGAGTGGGAGTTTATAAATAAGCCATGGAAAGAAGCTAATCCATGTGTTAATGGATGAGAGCTGAAGACTTGATATGAACTGATTTGGCTTGGTGGTGGTTTAGTTGCCAAATCGTGTCTGACTTTTGAGACTACATGGGACTGGAGCCTACCAGGCTCCTCTGTCCCTGGGATTCTCCAGGCAAGAATAATGGAATGGGTTGCCATTTCCTTCTCCAGGGGATTTTCCTGACCTCCTGATCAAACCTGGGCCTCTGCATTGCAGGCAGATTCTTTACTGACTGAGCTATGAGAGAAGATTGATTTAGCTTATCATGATTTTGTTTTGGCTTAATGTAGGTACAGATTTCAGATAGAAATGTTATTTACACGTGTTTTTCTTGATCTATGAGCTAGAGAAATTCTGAAAGTAAGGCTATCCCAATAACAACTAGCACATGTAGCACCCAGCTATTGATTTCTAGTATCATTCTTTAATGAAAGGAACCAAGAATCCTCAAAACAATGGCTGAATCCAGGACTGAGGCAGGAAGTTTACAAGATGAGTCTGGGGCATTTTGTAGTGTCCGAAAGTAAAGCAGTACTAAAATAAAAGAATGAATGAATAAACAAATAAATAATAAAGATGGTCAACTGAAAGCACTCCTAATAGCAAAGCAACAAAACAAAGTAGCATTGAATTATAACCCGAAGTTAAAAAAATACCCATACATTGATATTGACATAAGTAAATGATTGAACAAGACAAAAAGTGGAGAAGAGACAAAACCTTTTCTGCAAAAGAATTCTACACCATATATATGAATACTCCACCTTCACGAGCATAACTTCATCCTGCGCTACACATAATAAATATAGTACAGAAAAGCAGGAGAGGGGGACCTGATAAAAGCAACCTTGGCCAAGTGATCAAGGTTGATATCAGCAGTGATAAAACATATTGATATCATGTATCCTTGATATGATGTGATAAAAAATGGCACTTTATGCTCTGCTCCCCAAAACCCACAACTCTAATCTGATCATGAGAAGAACATCAGTTAAATCCTAACTGAGAAACATTCTATGAAATATCTGACTGTAACTTCTTAAAAGTGCCAAGGTAATCAAAAAAAAATTTTTAAGGGGAAATTTTTGTTGTCAAAGCAAAAACTGCACCAAAGCTAAACACACAAGGAAGAAGACTTTATTTAAGACTATTGCAATATGGTTGAAAGACTGAACTGAACTCCATAGGGGGAGAAAAAAGGCAAGAGAGTTTTTAAGAGCTGGGATGAGCTAGTTGAAAAGTTACTGGAAGATGCCAGGGAAGAAGAGTTGTCAATGAGGTATATCAAGTGTACTGACTTTTTAGAGTTTGCAAGTATTTTTCTCTATTAGTAGGTCATCCGTGTTTGCTAGTTGGCATGAATGAAGTTCAAGTCAGGTTCCAACCCTTCTACAGAGACTGGGAGGTAGGGACACTAACTCCTTCCATGTTTATATTTCAGCAATGGTTCCCAGCTTCCTCGAGAAAAATTTCACAGGGTTATAAAAATGGTAAAAAGCTAGGAGAAAACTTATATTACATGTTCAAGGTGCAGAGAAATATTTACAGTTGCGTGTTTCCTAAACCAAATTCTCTAAGGAAGGGGACACTCTCCCCCTGTGAAAGCCAAGACGAGCCTAAGGAGACATGACAACTAAATTTAATGTAGATTTTTGGAAGACCCATTACATTTCTGAAACAGAAAAGAGATGACCAGTAAAAACAAAGGAAATCTGAATTAAGTATAGAGTTTAAAAACAATACATTGATTTCAGTTCATTATGACAAACGTACCATCGAAACATAAGATGCTAGTAAGAGGAGACATGAGTGTGGAATTTATGGGAATTATCTCTACTATCTTCACTTCTCTATAATTCTGAGACCACTCTAAAATTGAAAGTCTGTTAAAAAATAATAATCACTCTTCAATGTTCTAGGCTTCCAGACCTGGTTTTCTTATTGTTTAAATAGTTCATTTCATGGCAGCTATTGCTAAGGTAGCTACAGAATACAATCCTCCAGGTTGTTCACCATATCGCAGGCAATGGAATCACTACAAGTAAAAGCTCAGAGAAGGCAGGCTCTATGAGAAGAGTCATTGAAGTTGTGTTTGAAATAAGCACTGAAAGATAAATTTCATTCTAGGAAGAGTCTAGGTGAGTTTTTGGTTTGTTAACTATTCAGGGGAAGTATTGGCAAGCAGTTTTATTATCCACTCACTGCTTCTGCCTCTCACTGTTCCTAATGACCAACATCCAGGGACCTATATGGTGGTGCTTCTGCCCATGCAGATGTGAAAGTGAAACCTGAGGCTTCAGTTTCAGAGAAAGCAAAGCTTAAGATTTAGGAAGTTTGCCTAAGACAGAGCCAGAGAAATTGGAAATGTGCCATGTCATGTTGCTACATGTCAGCTGTGGATATACTAGCAGGAACCTCAAGATAAACAGGACATGTAACTGATAAACTGTTCAGTTCAGCTCAGTCTCTCATTCATGTCTGACTCTTGAAGACCCTATGGACTGCTGCACACCAAGTTTTCCTGTCCATCACCAACTCCCAGAGCTTGCTCAAACTCATGTTCATTGAGTCGGTGATGCCATCCAACCATCTCATCATCTGTCATCCCCTTCTCCTCCTGCCTTCAGTCTTTCCCAGCATCAGGGTCTTTTCCAATGAGTCATTTCTTCGCATCAGGTGACCAAAGTATCAGAGCTTCAGTTCAGTTCAGTTCAGTCGCTCAGTCATGTCTGATTCTTTGTGACCCTGTGAATCACAGCACGCCAGGCCTCCCTGTCCATCACCAACTCCCAGACTTCACTCAGACTCACGTCCATAGAGTCAATGATGCCATCCAGCCATCTCATCCTATGTCGTCCCCTTCTCCTCCTGCCCCCAATCCCTCCCAGCATCAGTCTTTTCCAATGAGTCAATACTTCGCATGAGGTGGCCAAAGTACTGAGTTTCAGCTTTAGCATCATTCCTTCCAAAGAAATCCCAGGGCTGATCTCCTTCAGAATGGACTGGTTGGATCTTCTTACAGTCCAAGGGACTCTCAAGAGTTCTCCAACACCACAGTTCAAAAGCATCAATTCTTCGGCGCTCAGCTTTCTTCACAGTCCAACTCTCACATCCATACATGACCACAGGAAAAACCATAGCCTTGACTAGATGGACCTTTCCTGGCAAAGTAATATCTCTGCTTTTCAATATGCTATCTAGGTTGGTCATAACTTTTCTTCCAAGGAGTAAGCGTCTTTTAATTTCATGGCTGTAATCACCATCTGCAGGGATTTTGGAGCCCAGAAAAATAAAGTCTGACACTGTTTCCACTGTTTCTCCATCTATTTCCCATGAAGTGATGGGACCAGATGCCATGATCTTCGTTTTCTGAATGTTGAGCATTAAGCCAAATTTTTCACTCTCCTCTTTCACATTCATCAAGAGGCTTTTTAGTTCCTCTTCACTTTCTGCCATAAGGGTGGTGTCATCTGCATATCTGAGGTTATTGATGTTTCTCCTTGCAATCTTGATTCCAGCTTGTGTTTCTTCCAGCTCAGAGTTTTTCATGATATACTCTGCATAGAAGTTAAATAAGCAGGGTGACAATATACAGCCTTGACGTACTCCTTTTCCTATTTGGAACCAGTCTGTTGTTCCATGTCCAGTTCTAACTGTTGCTCCCTGACCTGCATACAGATTTCTCAAGAGGCAGGTTAGGTGGTCTGGTATTCCCATCTCTTTCAGAATTTTCCACAGTTTATTGTGATCCACACAGGCAAAGGCTTTGGCATAGTCAATAAAGCAGAAACTGGTGTTTTTCTGTAACTCTTGCTTTTTTGATGATCCAACGGATGTTGGCAATTTGATCTCTGGTTCCTCTGCCTTTTCTAAAACCAGCTTGAACGTCTGGAAGTTCACAGTTCACGTATTGCTGAAGCCTGGCTTGAAGAATTTTGAGCATTACTCTACCAGCATGTGAGATGAGTGCAATTGTGCAGTAGTTTTGGAGCTTCAGCTTCAGCCAAATAAGCTAATAGGTATTTGCATAAAATGCCTCCTAGACTAGGCTAGACTGGATTGGACTGCCTCTGAGCATTGATTTAGTGACTTATCCCTGGAACAGGCTAAAAGGGACAGGCTTTCTCAGCTAAACTATTCACAGCAGTGTGCTGTTGTTTTGTTTTTACCAAAGCAAGAGCACATCTTTCCTTTCCAAATTTCCCCTGTAAGAAATGGTTTACACATAAACTGTAATATTTTTAACGGAATATTATATCAAAGTCACCTCTCCCGGTTATATTACTGGCAGCATAACATGTAACTTTAACACATTTAATTGAACAAAGCTTGGTTGATGTTAATTAAAAGTTGTTATCAAGTTAAATATCATTAGTATCAGGACACTGCAATATATTTTCATAGTATTAACAGAGGTTCAAATAGCACAAGGACATAATGCAGTTTTACAATGAAACTGATATCTTAGTGGTTCTCTCATAGAATTGTGATACTACTTGGTCATGACCTATTTACAGCATTATATTTTCTGGAGTTTTATTTGTTTTCTTTAGTTTTATTTATTTGCTTATTGCTCTGAATAGACCATTAACTTCAGAGAGGCAGGGCCACTGTTTCCATTCACAAAATCAACAACCAAAATATATCTGTTGTTATGACAAAATCAGAAAAAAAATGTGTTCTAAGTCAAAATTGGTTCACATTTAGTATTTCTCGGAATCTCCATTTCCTCATTCTATTTCTTATTCCACAAGCTGTCTTCTTCCTACAAATATGGTATCACACAAAATATAATCTATTAGTTTTAATAATTTTTTAAAATTAAAGTTGATTTACATCCTGACTTCCATTTCACATTCCTCCAAATACTTAAAGATAATTATTTACTATTTATCAAGCCTCCGTGGTGTGTATGCAAGTGATTGGCATTAATTAAAACACATAACACCTCAGAGATGTCCGTAGTACTTTGCAGAGATCTTTGCTGTGTTGTGCTGTGCTCAGTCATGTCTGACTCTTTGCAGTCCCATGGACCATAGCCCATCACATTCCTCTGCCCATGGAATCTTCCTAGAATACTAGAGTGGGGTGCCATTACCTACTCCAGGGGATCTACCTGAGGCAAGGATCAAACCTTTATCTCTTGCATTAACTGCAATGGCAGATGGATTCTTTATCACTAGCGCCACCTAGAAGTCCTACTAAATGATATACCACTTAATGTATAAGGAAATAGACTTCCTCAAAAGGTAGCAGTCATCCAACAAACAGTTGTTGGATGTATCCAAGGATCCAAGAAAAATAAAGCATATTCAAATCTATTGAAATAGAATGAAATTACTATTGTTGCTGTTTGCTGTTCAATCACTAAGCCATGTCTAACTCTTTGCAACCCCATGGACTGTAGCCCTCCAGGCTCCTCTGTCCATGGGATTTCCAGGTAAGAATACTGGAGTGGGTTGTCATTTCCTTCTCCAGGGAATCTTCCAGACCCAGGGATTGAACCTGCATCTCCTACATTGCAGGCTGATTCCTTACCCTTGGCCACCAGGGATGAAATTACTGTAGTATATGTCAAATTTATAGTTTATATCTCTGGTGATATTTTTTAAACTTTTGGAGATCCATATGTCCAGTCACATTTCAAATTTCCATCTAATAAATCACTGTTCTGAGTGATGCTATGAAATATCTTGCCAGAAAAAAAATCAAACGTGAATTTATACAACAGATTATAATTAATGTTTTGTTCCCCTGCTCAACTTTTTCATTGAGTTTCCTTACTTTTACCAAGTGCCTAGTCACCCAGTACTGGTAGATAAATTACAGTAAAAGACTGTAAATTGTCAACTGCTAGTTTCAAAATGCCTCAGACCAGGCTTAAGATAGATAAGATTTGAAAGGAATATGACCAGAAGAATCAACAGCCACTCCCCTCTCCAGTTCCCTACCAGTTAGATACACATTAATAACAAAAGAGAAAAAAACTGGAATTGGACCATGGGAAAAGGAACAGCTCTGCACCCTGCCAGGTTTTCCAGGTCAAGGGGGGGAAGAGCTAAATGCTCAAGAGTATTTGGAAATAGAAAAACAAATAGAAAACCAAATTCCTCTTTTCCTTTCTGATCAGGACAGCAACCTCCTCACCATTCATGCATAGAAAGTAAGAGAGGGCTGCCTAGGGAGCCATCCTGCCCCTCCCACACGACCAAGAATGGCAGAGAAGTGTGGGCTGAGCAAAGCAGAAGTCTCACAGGCAGGGCAAGGGGATACCACAGGGAACTTGATGTAAACTTGTAGACAGTTGCTGTGAGCACTAGGTGGGGATGCAGGAACCCTGCACAAACCAGGAGAAATGAACAAGATGACTAACATTCCAGAGCATGGTCAGGTGGGCAAAAGGTACCCATGGACAGATGCCTCCTCCTCCCCCACCAACACACCTTTGTATGACAGAAACCCAGGAGTTCAGAGCTACATTTTTCAGGGGAGGAAAAGGAAGGAGAAACTTTCACTCTCTTAAGTTAAATTTGAACTCAAGATAGTGAGGCTTCCCTGGTGGCTCAGATGGTAAAGAATCTGCCTGCAATGTGGGAGATCCGGGTTCGATCCCTGGGTTGGCAAGATTCCCTGGAGGAGGGCATGGCAACCCACTCATCTTCCTGCCTGGAGAATCCCCATGGACAAAGGAGCCAGGAGGGTTACAGTCCGTGGGGTCGCAAACAGTCAGACATTCACTAAGACAAATTTGAAATGTTGGGATTTCCTTAGATATCATAGATCAAGTGTTTTTCCATCAAAGGAAATGAGAACCTCCAGTAGTATTTTTAGACATAAGAAAAAAAACTTCATAATTTTGTTCATGAGCACATGCCACAAAACTATAGCCCAACACTTATACACTTATATGATAATGATAATAAATTTTATTAGAAACACAATACCTTTTAACCACTTTAAAGCTCTCTGTATGCATGCGTGTGTGCTAAGTCGCTTCAGTCGTGTCCAACTCTTTGTAACCCTATGGACTGTAGCCTGCCAGGCTCCTCCTCTGTCCATGGAATTCTCCAGGCAAGAATACTGGAGTAGGTTGTCATGCCCTCCTCCAGAGGATCTTCCCAACCCAGGGATCAAACCTGCATCTCCTTCAGCTCCTGCACTGCAGACAAATTCTTTACCACTGAGCCACTGGGGAAGCCCATAAGAATGTGTGTGTGTGTGTGTGTATATACATACATATACATATATATGTGTATGTGTTTTAACATATATTAAACACATATATACCGTGTGTGTGTGTGTGTAGATAGATAGATTTGTCACTCTTGACTACATGGAAAGGTAATTAAGGAGGAGAGTACTAAATGGTGCCCTAGAGTATAATGTAGTGCTAACAAGTGATTTCCCAAAGGTCAGCCTGTTAATCAGTGGGGTGAGACAAACCTAGAACCTTGATCTTTGACCACAAATCTGGTTCCCTTAATACTTTACCAAAATTTCACCTGCATCTGAAAGCTTAAAAAATAACTGGGCTAAGCTATAAAATAAATTGAGGCATATGCCATCCCTAGGGGTAAATTATGCTCTGACCAACTCCAAGGGGAGATATGCTGGACACAGCTGCTTCAGGGCAAGCTAGATCTGATTAATCACTGACCAACTAAGCATTTAGATCCACTCATTCATGGACAGGCACAAGAACAGATGTAATATTTTACTCCTCAGGGTTTCCAAGGACAAAGGAGTGCACAGAAAAATTAATCAAGCAAACTCACAATGAATTACTCATTTAAAATAAAATACTGTACATAGAGTAATAGAAAGAACTGGCAAAAAATATATGTTACAGCGATACTAACCATCTTGTCTCCACAAACTTTAGTTTTCAGTATATAACATAAGTGATAGATTTATTAAAATTGTCTATAATTGCTGATATTCAGAAACTCAGCACTTTCTCAAACATCACAACAGCTTGAAGGTCAATGACTCTAAATGTACAATTGTCCGAGTCAAATCCACTTCTATCAAGATACAGACCACTCCATCACCTCAAAAAGCAACCCTCTTTCTTTCCAAGTAAAAGGAATAAAGAGTATTTTCTTCTGGGATCTAGTAAGTAATCACACTCCAAGAAAGGATTCAACCACCGAAAGTAAGTAAAATCTGTATAATCATAAAATTCATTCAGCATGCCTCCTAAGGAAGCAACTGACTTTGTTAAAGCAGCCTGAAAACCTTGTCTCAAGAGCTGGGGAGTCCTAATAACATGAAAAAGACATAATCTAAGAAGCTTCAAAAGCCAGACTATTCAAGGTCTATGGGCTCAGGTTTTCTTCCCTGGATGGTGTTGAAGAGCACTGCCAATGCTTGACTCTCTTTCACTTATGATTCCTATCCTTTTTCTTTATGTATGATGATACATTCATTCAGGTCACAATCAAGTTTTATAGCCTTGGGGCTTCTTTATACTTGCAACGTTCTGGTCTTGTTGTTCAGTCACTAAGCTGTGTCGGACTCTGCGACCCCATGGACTGCAGCACGCCAGACTTCCCTGTCCTTCACTATTGCCCAGAGCTTGCTCCAACTCATGTCCATTGAATCAATGATGCCATCCAACCATCTCATCCTCTGTCACCCTCTTCTCCTCCTGCTCTCAATATTTCCCAGCATCAGGGCCTTGACCAGTAAGCTGGCTCTTCACATCAGGTGGGCAAAGTTGTGGTCTATCCTGCATTAATTTTCCAACTCAACTCTCAGAATGCAATCATGTTTTTCTTATTCCCAACATCTTAAAAGTCTTACTGTAACTCTGCACACTGACCACAGCACTAAAGAACTAGTCAGAATTCTTATCTTGTGATTTGGAGGCCATCACGTACAGGGAGAAGGAAGAGGAAAATGATGAACAGTAATGATAAATTATATTAACAATGAAAAATAGTACCACATATATATTCAATTCTTTTTTATTTTATTTTTACTTTACTTTACTTTACAATACTGTATTGGTTTTGCCATACATTGACATGAATCCACCACGGGTGTATACGAGCTCCCAATCCTGTATCCCCCTCCCAGCTCCCACCCCATATCATCTCTCTGGATCATCCCTGTGCACCAGCCCCAAGCATCCTGTATCTTGTATCGAACATAGACTGGTGCTTCATTTCTTACATGATACTATATGTGTTTCAATGCCATTCTCCCAAATCATCCCACCCTCTCCCTCTCCCTCACAGTCGAAAAGTCCATTCTATACATCTATGTCTCTTTTGCTGTCTCGCATACAGGGTCATCATTACCATCTTTCTAAATTCCATATATATGTGTCAGTATACTGTATTGGTGTTTTTCTTCCTGGCTTAATTTACTCTGTATAATCAGCTTCAGTTTCATCCGTCTCATTAGAACTGATTCAAATTTATTCTTTTTAATGGCTGAGTAATATTCCATTGTGTATATGTACCACAGCTTTCTTATCCATTCATCTGCTGATGGACATCTAGGTTGCTTCCATGTCCTGGCTATTATAAACAGTGCTGCGATGAACATTGGGGTACATGTGTCTCTTTCAATTCTGGTTTCCTCAGTGTGTATGCCCAGAAGTGGGACTGCTGGGTCATAAGGCAGTTCTATTTGCAATTTTTTAAGGAAACTCCACACTGTTCTCCATAGTGGCTGTACTAGTTTGCATTCCCAACAGTCTAAGAGGGTTCCCTTTTCTCCACATCCTCTCCAGCGTTTATTGCTTGTAGACTTTTGGATCGCAGCCATTCTGACTGGTGTGAAATGGTACCTCATTGTGGTCTTGATTTGCATTCCTCTGATAATGATTGATGTTGAGCATCTTTTCATGTGTTTGTTAGGATCCGTATGTCTTCTTTGCAGAAATGCCTATTTAGTTATTTGGCCCTTTATTTTTCTGGAATTGAGCTGCATAAGTTGCTTGTATATTTTTGAGATTAGTTGTTTGTCAGTTGCTTCATTTGCTATTGTTTCCTCCCATTCAGAAGGCGGTCTTTTCACCTTACTTATAGTTTCCTTTGTTGTGCAGAAGCTTTTAATTTTCATTAGATCCCATTTGTTTATTTTTGCTTTTATTTCCAGAATTCTGGGAGGTGGACCATAGAGGATCCTGCTGTGATTTATGTCTGAGAGTGTTTTGCCTATGTTCTCCTCTAGGAGTTTTATAGTTTCTGGTCTTTCATTTAGATCTTTAATCCATTTTGAGTTTATTTTTGTGTGTGGTGTTAGAAAGGGATCTAGTTTCATTCTTTTACAAGTGGTTGACCAGTTTTCCCAGCACCACTTGTTAAAGAGATTGTCTTTACTCCGTTGTATATTCTTGCCTCCTTTGTTGACGATAAGGTGTCCATAGGTGTGTGGATTTATCTCTGGGCTTTCTATTTTGTTCCATTGATCTACATTTCTGTCTTTGTGCCAGTACCATACTGTCTTGATGACTGTGGCTTTGTAGTAGAGCCTGAAGTCAGGCAGGTTGATTCCTCCAGTTCCATTCTTCTTTCTCAAGATTGCTTTGGCTATTCGAGGTTTTTTGTATTTCCATACAAATCTTGAAATTATTTGTTCTAGCTCTGTGAAAAATACCGCTGGTAGCTTGATAGGGATTGCATTGAATCTGTAGATTGCTTTGGGTAGTGTACTCATTTTCACTATATTGATTCTTCCAATCCATGAACATGATATATTTCTCCATCTATTAGTGTCCTCTTTTATTTCTTTCATCAGTGTTTTACAGTTTTTGATATATAAGTCTTTAGTTTCTTTAGGTAGGTATATTCCTAAGTATTTTATTCTTTTTGTTGCAATGGTGAATAGAGTTGTTTCCTTAATTTCTTTTTCTACTTTCTCATTATTGCATTATAGGAATGCAAGGTATTTCTGAGTGTTGATTTTATATCCTGCAACTTTACTACATTCATTGACTAGCTCTAGTAATTTTCTGGTGGAGTCTTTAGGATTTTCTATGTAGAGGATCATGTCATCTGCAAACAGTGACAGTTTTACTTCTTCTTTTCCAATTTGGATTCCCTTTATTTCTTTTTCAATTTGGATTCCCTTTATTTCTTTTTCTGCTCTGATTGCTGTGGCCAAACTTCCAGAACTATGTTGAATAGTAGTGGTGAAAGTGGGCACCCTTGTTTTGTTCCTGACTTTAGGGGAAATGCTTTCAATTTTTCACCATTGAGGATAATGTTTGCTGCGGGTTTGTCATATATAGCTTTTATTATGTTGAGGTATGTTCCTTATATTCCTGCTTTCTGAAGAGTTTTTATCATAAATGGGTGTTGAATTTTGTCAAAGGCCTTCTGTGCATCTATTGAGATAATCATATGGCTTTTATTTTTCAATTTGTTAATGTGGTGAATTACATTGATTGATTTGTGGATAAAGCCCACTTGGTCATGGTGTATGATCTTTTTAATGTATTGTTGGATTCTGATTGCTAGAATTTTGTTGAGGATTTTTGCATCTATGTTCATCAGTGATATTGGCCTGTAGTTTTCTTTTTGTGTGGTATCTTTGTCAGGTTTTGGTATTAGGGTGATGGTGGCCTCATAGAATGAGTTTGGAAGTTTACCTTCCTCTGCAATTTTCTGGAAGAGTTTGAGTAGGATAGGTGTTAGCTCTTCTCGAAATTTTTGATGGAATTCAGCTGTGAAGCCGTCTGGACCTGGGCTTTTGTTTGCTGGAAGATTTCTGATTACAATTTCAATTTCCGTGCTTGTGATGGGTCTGTTAAGATTTTCTGTTTCTTCCTGGTTCAGTTTTGTAAAGTTGTACTTTTCAAAGAATTTGTCCATTTCTTCCACGTTGTCCATTTTATTGGCATATAATTGCTGATAGTAGTCTCTTATGATCCTTTGTATTTCTGTGTTGTCTGTTGTGATCTCTCCATTTTCATTTCTAATTTTATTGATTTGATTTTTCTCTCTTTGTTTCTTGATAAGTCTGGCTAATTGTTTGTCAATTTTATTTATCCTTTCAAAGAACCAGGTTTTTGCTTTGTTGATTTTTGCTATTCAATTCTTAATAATGAACAAATGTATTCACATACATTATGTCATTTAGAGAAATAAAATATAGCCATAAATCTAAAAACTACTTAGGACATTTGGGTACCTCAGAACAGTACATGCTGGTTAATGAGAGAGAGAACAGAGCTGAAGACCAAGCTTTATCACATGCCATAACTTATGACCCAGGGAAAGTAAAAAGCACTAAGTCCAGGATGTCTAGTTGAAGTTTATCTATGAGACAAGACACAGTAACCAAGGATGCAATTTCTACTCATAGTTTCAATTCAGTTCAGTTGCTCAGTCATGTCCGACTCTTTGCGACCCCATGAATCGCAGCACGCCAGGCCTCCCTGTTCATCACCATCTCCCGGAGTTCACTCAAACTCACGTCCATCGAGTCCGTGATGCCATCCAGCCATCTCATCCTTAGTCGTCCCCTTCTCCTCCTGCCCCCAATCCCTCCCAGCATCAGAGTCTTTTCCAATGAGTAAACTCTTCTCATGAGGTGGTATGTACCAGCGTTCCAAGTGGAAAGAACGTACTCACACAACATTGGGTGGAACAAAATGATAAGAAGTTCAAGGCAAAAATCACATGGAAGTTCACCATTTAGAAATGGTTTTGGCTGCAGATAGCAAATCAAACTTAACTGAACTTAACTGAGGCTTCTATTATTTATTTAACTAGAATTCCAAAAACAGACATTCTGAGGACTGGCTCAGTCACTCAGCAATGTCACCAAGGACCCAGGTTGTTTGAGTCTTACTTACATTTTCTTATTTCCATGCTTTTCCCTCCACCCCAATATGGCTTCCTTGGCTTCACATATCATTTTAAAGCTTCATGAAAGAAGAAAGGCTGGGGAAGGCTTTCTCCTTGTAATTTTATAATGAAATCCCTTCAACAGATTTTATGAGTGTCTCATTGGTCAGAATAAGATCACATGACCACTCCGGGCCAATTTTTCGCAAAGGGGAATGAAATTATCATAACAGATTTAAAAGGACTACTGCTCATCCCCTAGAGAAGGAGCACAATAGAAGAGTTGAGATCAGGATTGAAAAAGAATGTGAAGAAAATTCCTTCCCCTTTTTTCAGGACTTAAAGTTTATTTTTTTATTTATTTTTTTTTAATTTTTAGTTTTTTATTTTTTAAATTTTAAAATCTTTAATTCTTACATGCATTCCCAAACATGAACCCCCCTCCCACCTCCCTCCCCACAACATCTTTCTGGGTCATCCCCATGCACCAGCCCCAAGCATGCTGCATCCTGCGTCAGACATAGACTGGCGATTCAATTCACATGATAGTATACATGTTAGAATGTCATTCTCCCAAATCATCCCACCCTCTCCCTCTCCCTCTGAGTCCAAAAGTCCATTATACACATCTGTGTCTCTTTCCCTGTCTTGCATACAGGGTCATCATTGCCATCTTCCTAAATTCCATATATATGTGTTAGTATACTGTATTGGTGTTTTTCTTTCTGGCTTACTTCACTCTGTATAATCGGCTCCAGTTTCATCCATCTCATCAGAACTGATTCAAATGAATTCTTTTTAACGGCTGAGTAATACTCCATTGTGTATATGTACCACAGCTTTCTTATCCATTCATCTGCTGATGGACATCTAGGTTGTTTCCATGTCCTGGCTATTATAAACAGTGCTGCGATGAACATTGGGGTACATGTGTCTCTTTCAATTCTGGTTTCCTCGGTGTGTATGCCCAGAAGTGGGATTGCTGGGTCATAAGGTAGTTCTATTTGCAATTTTTTAAGGAATCTCCACACTGTTCTCCATAGTGGCTGTACTAGTTTGCATTCCCACCAACAGTGTAGGAGGGTTCCCTTTTCTCCACACCCTCTCCAGCATTTATTGCTTGCAGAATTTTGGATCGCAGCCATTCTGACTGGTGTGAAGTGGTACCTCATTGTGGTTTTGATTTGCATTTCTCTAATAATGAGTGATGTTGAGCATCTTTTCATGTGTTTGTTAGCCATCCGTATGTCTTCTTTGGAGAAATGTCTATTTAGTTCTTTGGCCCATTTTTTGATTGGGTCGTTTATTTTTCTGGAGTTGAGCTGCAGAAGTTGCTTGTATATTTTTGAGATTAGTTGTTTGTCAGTTGCTTCATTTGCTATTATTTTCTCCCATTCAGATGGCTGTCTTTTCACCTTGCTTATATTTTCCTTTGTTGTGCAGAAGCTTTTAATTTTAATTAGATCCCATTTGTTTATTTTTGCTTTTATTTCCAGAATTCTGGGAGGTGGATCATAGAGGATCCTGCTGTGATTTATGTCTGAGAGTGTTTTGCCTATGTTCTCCTCTAGGAGTTTTATAGTTTCTGATCTTACATTTAGATCTTTAATCCATTTTGAGTTTATTTTTGTGTGCGGTGTTAGAAAGTGATCTAGTTTCATTCTTTTACAAGTGGTTGACCAGTTTTCCCAGCACCACTTGTTAAAGAGATTGTCTTTACTCCATTGTATATTCTTGCCTCCTTTGTCAAAGATAAGGTGTCCATAGGTGTGTGGATTTATCTCTGGGCTTTCTATTTTGTTCCATTGATCTATATGTCTGTCTTTGTGCCAGTACCATACTGTCTTGATGACTGTGGCTTTGTAGTAGAGCCTGAAGTCAGGCAAGTTGATTCCTCCAGCTCCATTCTTCTTTCTCAAGATTGCTTTGGCTATTCGAGGTTTTTTGTATTTCCATACAAAGCTTGAAATTATTTGTTCTAGTTCTGTGAAAAATGTGGCTGGTAGCTTGATAGGGATTGCATTGAATTTGTAAATTGCTTTGGGTAGTATACTCATTTTCACTATATTGATTCTTCCAATCCATGAACATGGTATATTTCTCCATCTATTAGTGTCCTCTTTGATTTCTTTCATCAGTGTTTTATAGTTTTCTATATATAGGTCTTTAGTTTCTTTAGGTAGATATATTCCTAAGTATTTTATTCTTTTCGTTGCAATGGTGAATGGAATTGTTTCCTTAATTTCTTTTTCTACTTTCTCATTATTCGTGTATAGGAATGCAAGGGATTTCTGTGTGTTGATTTTATATCCTGCAACTTTACTATATTCATTGATGAGCTCTAGCAATCAGAATCCAACAACACATTAAAAAGATCATACATCATGACCAAGTGGGCTTTATCCCAGGGATGCAAGGATTCTTCAATATCCGCAAATCAATCAATGTAATTCACCACATTAACAAATTGAAAAATAAAAACCATATGATTATCTCAATAGATGCAGAGAAGGCCTTTGACAAAATTCAACATCCATTTATGATAAAAACTCTCCAGAAAGCAGGAATAGAAGGAACATATCTCAACATAATAAAAGCTATCTATGACAAACCCACAGCAAACATTATCCTCAATGGTGAAAAATTGAAAGCATTTCCCCTAAAGTCAGGAACAAGACAAGGGTGTCCACTTTCACCGCTACTATTCAACATAGTTCTGGAAGTTTTGGCCACAGCAATCAGAGCAGAAAAAGAAATAAAAGGAATCCAAATTGGAAAAGAAGAAGTAAAACTCTCACTGTTTGCAGATGACATGATCCTCTACATGGAAAACCCTAAAGACTCCACCAGAAAATTACTAGGACTTAAAGTTTAAAATAAACTTTAGCACCCTGCCTCCTCCTCTTTCTCCCTTTTCCCACCCTTCACATTACCCAGTGGTGGCCAGCATCCTGTTCTCTGAGAATGCCATAGATGCCTGCCCTCACCCTTAGAGAAATTCTTATTTGAGGGACGTAGGCACATTCTGGATCAGTTTTGAGAGCAGAGTATATATTGAAGAATTAGATCTATGGCATTAAAAACAAAAAAGAAGGAGAGAGATGAGGATTAAAACAATTTGGGGATCTGAAAAACATGAAAGTCAACAACAGAAATGGGAAAAAGGAAAGGATAAGATACTCAACTCTCTTTCAACATCTCAGCCCACCAACAAAGATCTCTCTGTTCATTTTTATTTATTTAAGTTCAATGAAGGCACCAGTCCTTTCCTCTGGAGGAATTACTCAGACCAAGGAAATCCGTGATCATTTGTAAGGACTGTTGAGTGGTTGTAAGCCAAGAATTTAGAGAAAAGCATAAGCCATTTAAGCAATGTCTTGAGATTGCAGAATAAGAGGAAAATCAGTGAAAATATTCACTTATTCTGACAATTAGTGATCAAAACAGGAAAACAAAATAAGGCGTACACTTTACTTGTTTTATAGTAACAGCCTCCAATCCTGCACTATCAATTCTACTTCCGTTATTTGTACTCTAAAGGGACCCGCTTATCAGGCAGTCCTTCAGATCAAATAGAGAAACAGGAAGAATAACATCTCTCAATCTTTTAATCTGAACTTACACAATGGAAACTTTTTCCCAGTATTGTTCTTTTGAAATATTATAGTATAGTAAAACAGAAGGAAGTCAGATTCCAAAATCCACAGGGGAACAAAAGGGAAATAATATCTTTTTATTCTTTCTCTACCTCCCACATAAGTCACGCTGTACCTGTTACTTAAGATTCTCTGAATGAATAGCACCAAAAAGTGACTCCATAAAATCAGTAAAACATACACTGCTTAATTCCTATCAGAGGCACCATCGATTCAGGAATATATTACCATTCAATGAAGTTTCAACTGCCAGCTACTGAGATGACCAAGATAAATAGCCAGCATCATCTTAATCTTCAAAAGGTACTTGTTCCTACTGTCATGAAAAATTCCTTCTCTCATGTGATGGAGTTTACCCTGTAAATTAAATCTCTCAAGTAATGGAAGAAATAACCCATGACACTAGTGAGGGAAATTAAATTAGAGTCACTAATAGCAGGTCAGCACCATCTGAGTAAAGGCAATGGAAGTGACCACATGAATGATAAGCAGGTCTTCGTGAGGCTGTGACAGTGTCTCCCAGAGAGTGTGATGAGCATTCATCTAGGTGGCAAGCAATTCACAGTCAAGACACTAACATGTTTATAGTGCATTTCAACCCCCATCTATGCCAGAGCATGTCAGCCTTTCTGAGGACGATGTTCTAATTCCCTAGTGAAGGCCATTAGGAAGAGTTAAAAACGAGGCTCCCTGTTTTCTGGTTAAATCAATTGCTCATCGCCTAGAAACATTTCTGGCCAGAGAAGATGAACTTTAGAGACAATAAGAATCCCAGAACTAGACTTAAATAACTTTATTTTCTAAAGTGTTAGAGGGAAACAAAAGGAAAATTGTTCCACAGTTCAACAATCAGAGGGTGGCTGAAACAAATGGAGTTATTTTAGCCTAGTTGTTAGGGCTTGGGGAGCACAGTAACATCAACAACAAAATAACCTATTACGTGGGAAAGTTAAAATGGTGCCTTGCACTTTCTAGGTAGCCCTTCTGGACCTCAGCAGTGATTTACTCTCTAACACCCAATTGAGATCACTGAACTTTTGATATAAAAACGATAACCAAGTAAATAATATGGCTGCTGAGAACGGGTACAAGAGCAGGAAGGAGGGGTGGTGGAAAGGGGGATAAGCAGTCAAGAGTGACTTCTAGAAAACCACTGAGGATGGTCTGATGACTGCCATGTAATCTACTCTATTATTTTTACTAAAATCTCAGATTATAAATGGTAAGATCACAGTAAACGTCTGTATTGGCTGAAACATTGTTTAGGGTGTTACCAGACTGAAATGCACACCTAAATTTTTACATATCTGAGATGGTAATGCTGTATCTGTTACAGTACAATGCTTTTCCTAAAAGACTGTCCCTAGAGTTACTGATTTACAAAGAGAAATTACTCTTGCATAATTTCTATTCTGTTTGCTTTAGTTAAATAGTAATTAGGCATGCCGGTTGTAATATTTTATATTTTTTCATTTATTTTTATTTATTGCATTAAATATAGAAAATAGAAAGCACCAAGGATAGAAAGTCATTTATAATAAATTGATTTTCTGCTTTTAAAGTAGAAGTTTATTTCTTGTTACATAAAACAGTATATGTTATTTTTGTTTTTAATAACTCAGTTTTTGCACAGTTAATCAAAATAAGCACAAACTTTGGATTTTGCTATTATCATGCTTCACAGGCATATGAAGTCAAATCAAAACCATAGCACTAGAGTCAGGAAAGAGAAAATGAATGGCAAGTTTAAACAGTATTTAATAGGCTAGAAAACTTTAACACCATTTTGGAAAACACATGGCCTGCACATTTTTTGAATTTAGTAAGCCAGGAAATATGAACCTCAGGGAACATGGTGATTTAGTGGCTAAGCACTATGTTAGGTGATGAGTTCTGAGACCCCAAATCTTGCTAACTTCTTACATTACTAGGTCAATTTACATGTTTCTTTGGATCTGCTTTCTCAGCTATACAGTGAAATTATAAAAATAAAAATCTTCTCAAATCTGTTTAGAAATAGAATTTTACATGAGTTTTATTGGACATACTGAGTAAAACTCATTCATTTATAGCTGAGTAAAACAAGTGGAGCTGTGAATTCAAGTGCTATGAAATATACATGGATTCATATTTAGTTCAAATATGCACATAATAATTAAAACTTGGCCCCACTTCCAACTCACTGGTTCTCATGCTTAATAAGATAAAGGAAGAAAGGGGTCCCCATTTAGCAAATGATGAAATTATTTCTTTGAAATATTCATTTTCGGTTATGGCTCTATTTTTATCAAAATAGAATATTTTAGCTGTTAGTAGCAGTTTTCTTAAAACAGCATATCAGAAATTTAGTAAAGAGTATAAAATTGGAGAAAATAAGTCTTTATTTCTTTGTGAGCAAAGATATAAATTTATTTACTTATTATAACTCTTTTTTTAAATAGATCTTTTCACTTTGAAATGAGCTGAGCAAGACTGATTGGCCCTAACAAGGTTAGTTTAAAAATTCAGTGAAAAGTTATTATTTGTTATCTGTCATAAATACAAAGAAAGATTGATTTCCTCCTCTCTCAGAATTGTCTATTCAATACACAGGAAATTGTTGACAATATAGCAGATATTGAAACATTAATATTAAATTTTACTTTAACTTTTAGTTTTGCTTTTAAAATATATGCAATATAAATATATAATTCTTACACATACTTGGAGATACATATTTACATACAACACACACACATACATACACATATATAGTCATCATCATAATAATATAGTTGGAATATGGGTAATTTTCTTTCTTTTCTGAATTCTTCTGCATGTAAGTTTTTTCTACTGTAAACTGATATAGCTTATAATTTTAAAATGTAACAAAATAAATGTAAATCCTCATTCACCAATGTGGAAGAGGTGTGCTAATTCATATTCTAATAATTCTCTTGAATTAATCATTTTCCCTAGGCAATTTTAAGTTAAAAAATTAAGATAATGCCATTTAACATAAAAATAGGACAATCTCTTAAAAATTATAAAATTAATAACATTATTTTGTATTTTGTATTATTAGATTGTTAAGTAACTCAAAATTTCAGTTAACCTTTGATTTAATCCACCAATTCTGAAATGTTTTCTGCAAAAAATATATAATTTTTCTGTGCCATTGAGACAGGTAGAACAATTGGATATTTCCCATGTGAACTAGGTATTACTTAGCCAGCTATCAGCTAGACTAATTGACAGATTTGCCAATATAATGTGTACAGAGCCCAGGCAATTAAATATAAATAGTGAAGTGAGAAACTGGGCAAGACCTGAATAGGGAGTGGTGGAGAGTGAACCATAAACTAGTTCACTCAGCTGATTGCTGCCATGTGGCAATGGCAGCTCACTGAAAGAGAGGCATTAGGTTTCGTGAGCAAAAACAAAATCACAGATTTTCAGTTGCAATCTAGAGATTTTCTAAAGCTTTATGAAGTTAAGCGAAATAACTGTGCTAGTCAAATATAATTTAGTATAAACTTGCTCTAATTAGTGTTAGACTTGAGTATTTCAAATATACTTGATTCCTGAATATTATGTTTGTGGCCATATAAATTGCCCATTCAGATTTTCATAAATCCTAACATCTACTCCCTAAAGAATGATTATCTATATGGTCAATTTGTATTTATAAAATACTTTCATATTTGCATGGGTAAATTACTATTATTTATTGAGAATTAATCTAATTTCATAAATCAAAAAGGATAAAAAATATCTCTGGGAGAATCCTCATTAATGGTCTCAAAAGATGTAATATATGGGTATTTATTTTAAGAATTTTAAAAATAATTTGTTCAGCCAAATTAAATCTTACCAGTATTAACTACTTGTGTCCTAGTCATTTGAAGTCGTTGCTTATGTAGCAACTTCATTCTTATTTATTTCGATGTTCAAAGTGCTATCAATAATGAACATGGTATTTCATGTAAGTCTCAAATCCTAATCCTAATATATACATATATCTATGTAATGCACCATTAAGGAAAAGACCATCACCATAAAATCTTCCAGATAAGAACCTCTGTGTCACATGAAAAAGTCATTCCATCAATATGGAAATTCCTTTTGCTGGTTAATCACTTAATCTTGGGCTTTTCTTTGATTTAATTGACGTACACTGATTTACTGCTAATACCAAAAAAAAAAAAATAGGTGATGTCAGTTTATAAAATATGGATTTAGATTCATGATTGAGATACAGTCAGGAAACTGAACCTTCACTCCTTTATTAACATTAATTCAACATTTTTATATGGTAATTATTATGAGCTAGCCCATGTTCCATGGACAGTGGATAAAATGAAGGATCTGATTTCATGATTCAAGCACAATAAGGCAGACAATTAAAAAAGAAGAAGAAAATGTCAGAGATTAGTGAATCTTCTGTAAACAATTAAAGTAATGTGATAGAGTGTCAGGGTCACCTTAGATTAAGTGGTCAAGGAAATCTTTTCCCACGACATTTAAACTGAGACTTGAATTATCCTCCCCCCACCTCCCCTACACAAACAGCCATGAAAAGATCAGAAGACAGAATTCCAGGAACAGACAGACCAATGTGGCTGGGGTCAGTGGGCAAAGGGAGGGTACTGAGGCAAGAAGTCCAGGACTTATCCAGAGACAGAGACCAGTCCATAGGAGACACTGTAGGGCAAGGGAGGAAGTGGAGTTTGCTCTAAGTGTAGGTGGGAAGTCAGATGATTTAATGTCTGTCTTTCAAAAGTTCCCTCTGCTGACTCTGTGGAGAATGAACTACGGGGAGGCAGAAATGCAAATAGACAAGTATTACATGGAGGGATAATAATGGGTTGGACCATGTATGTTGGAAGTAGAGAAGATATGTTTCTGCAGGTAAAATCAATTTCACTTGCTTAAAATTTGGATGTGGGAAAGCAAGGGGAAAGAGGAAGTGCAGACTCCTCATGGATTTTTCACTTGAGCAGTTGGGTAGGTGTGCTGTGCCTAGTCGCTCAGTCGTGTCCAACTCTTTGCCCCCCCATGGACTGCAGGCTGCCAGGCTCCTCTGTCCATGGTAAAACTACTATTTACTGAGATGGAAAAAATGAGGGAGAAACAAATTTGAGTTAAGGGATGAGAAATATGTTTCAGAACAAATTAAGTTTGAATGACTTTTAGATATCCTACAAGAGTCAGAGAGTTGGATATCTGAGTCCAGAGTCTTGGAAAAATGTCTTGAATGGCAGCCAGCATAAGGATGGTACATAAGTTAATGGTCCAGGATGATGTTACCTAGGAAGATTGTGTAGTCCAAAAACAAAGAGCCCAAAGACTAAGCCTTGAGATGTTCCAAACTTAAACATCAGGGAGGGGAACCAGCAAAGAAGTCAAAGAAGGAACACGCAGTGAAGTGGATGAAAAAAACAGAAGCTAAGAACATTTCAAGAATGAAGTGGTTAACTCTGTTGAATGTTTCTAAGGTCAAATAAGAAACTGGCAGAGAAACTGGCCACTGGATTTGCCAACCTGATGATCAATCACAAGACAGTACCTGACATGAAGAAATAGAATGGATTGAAGCGTGAACAAAAGGTGATTTATCAGAGCCAATGACTATAAACAACTCTTTCAAGAAGTTTTGCTTTGAAGACAAGTGGAGAAATGGAGCAGTACCAGCAGGAGAAAAAATTATACTTTGTTCTGTTTGTTTTAATATACGCCACGCTGATGTTACCTGGTGACCAGGACAGTTTTAAAATCCTGCTCAGCTTTACTAAACTTTAGACAAGCTTCTTCCTGATAGACTCCTGACCTCCCCTTTTAGAGTATTTACATTAGGACACTTACAGTCATAAATTCATTCTCTGACCCATTTTAATGTAACTTTTTAAAGGCTCTTTATGTTTCATAAAACAAGACTATCTTTCTCAATGACCTGGGAGCCATCTCTGAATTGTAATCAAGAAAGATGGAGTCCCCATTTCCTAGTCTCTGTGGGAAGGTAATAGCCTGAATTTTGTGGGGGCTTTGCTTCAAGTTGTAAAACTGTCACTTTTCATAGTTCAGTGGTGTCTAATTCTTTGCAACCCTATGGACTGTAGCCCACCAGGGTCCCCTGTCCACGGGATTCTCCAGGCAAGAATACTGGAGTGGGTTGCCATTCCCTCCTCCAGGGGCTCTTCCCAACCGAGGGATGGAACCCGTATCTCCAGCTTTGGCAGATGCGCTTTCTACCACTAGTTCCAGCTTGTGTAGTTTATTAGCAAACACAGATGACCTATGACTTCCTTCTAACATTCTCCAGTATTTTTCCATATGCTCACCTCTGCCTTTAAAAACTCTGCTGCTCCTCATTTTGTGGTAGTTGAGTTCTAGCCTTACTCTTCTGTGGCAACAGCCTTTAATAAATTCTTCCTCCCTTGCTTCACTTTGTCCATGACAGTTAGGGCCCTCTAGATTTACCCTGCACTTTCTCCACCTACTCAATGTGCTCCCTTGCCCTCTACCTCCCTTTGAGTTCCCCCTATGAGGAACACAAACAGGAGATCCCAGAGGGAAGGCTTTGATGGGAGCATTGCAGTAGGCAGAAATTTCAGGTTCAGATGAGGGTTGGCTGGTAGATCTGATTGGAGTGACATTATGGCAGTGCTTAGTCTTCAGTTGTCTGCAGATGTGTAAGGCAAGGTCACAAAAGGTGAGTGAGTTGTGGTGAGGTCTAGGAGCTTTGAAGGGAGGTGCAATATGGTCTTTTTGAGGCATAGAAGAACCAAAGCCTGTTAGCCTGGCAAACTACGAATGCAGGTGAATATTTAGTGTCCTTTCAGATTTATGTTCATGATTCAGATGGAGAATAATAAGCAGAACTGATTGTTCTTTCTTCGGGATGTATATTAAGACAGAGAGTTGAGCATAACCAAGGTCAAAGTCTAACTAAACTAGTCTGAGAGTAGGAAAGAGAGATGAGAGAAAGTTAGATAGTTGGCAAAGGATTGAAAATGATAATAGTCCACAGAATCTGACCTGGATACAGTGGAAAATGAGAACCAAGTATCACATAACGATATCATATAACAGGTACAGCCAAAGCTATGGTTTTTTCCAGTAGCCATGCACAAATGTGAGAGTTGGACCATAAAGAAGGCTGAGCGCTGAAGAATTGATGCTTTTGAATTGTGATGCTGGAGAAGACTCTTGAGAGTCCCTTGGACTGCAAGGAGATCAAAACAGTCAATCCTAAAGGAAATCAATCCTGAATATTCATTGGAAGGATTGATGCTGAAGCTCCAATTCTTTGGCCACCTGGACTCATTGGAAAAGACCTCAATGCTAGGAAAGAATCAAAGCAAAAGGAGAAGGGGACGGCTGAAAAGAAGATGGTTAAAGAGCCCCACCAATTCAATGGACATGAATCTGAGCAACTCCCAGAAACAGTAGAAGACAGAGGAGCATGGCATGCTGCAGTCCGTGGGGTTGCAAAGAGTCAAGCACAGCTTGGCATGTGAACAACAGATGCTTGCAACAGGATAAAGAAAGGAATACTAAAAGTCTGCCCAACGAAACAAATATGTAATATAGATTTTCTTTAAGAAGAAATGAACAAGTTCACTTCATCTTCTAACAGGGAAAATAAAAACAACCCAATTTGTATTTATTGATCATTTGTTTGAATAAAAATGTGCTAAGCAGCTAAAACAAAAGGAAAAAGAAAGTGTGCCTGAAATTTTTCTAATTTCATTCACTTCCAAAGAAACAAAGATGAGCAGATGGGCCTGAAGATAGAGAGTCCCAGTGTGGTCCGCAAGCACACTAAGAAACCTGATTATAGCATGAATGCTCTCCACCTGCTTCTGGGGAGGGGCATGAGAAAGTGCTAAGGCATCCTCCCTTTGAATTACATGCCCCAAAGTACCCATTTTGAAAGTACATATATATAATGTGTTTTATATATATATGTATGTATACATATTTAAATTTATACACATACATAAGCAAGTATCTGCATATTTTATATACATACATACATAAGGGGCTTCCCAGGGGGCACAGTGGTCAAGAATCTGCCTGCCAATGCAGGAGACACAGGACACATGGGTTTGATCCCTGGGTTGGGAAGATCCCCTGGAGGAATAAATGGTAACCACTCCAATATTCTTGCTGAGAGAATCCCATGTACAGAGGAGTCTGGTAGGCTACAGTTCATGGGATCCCAAAGAGACGGACATGACTTAGCAACTGAGCATGCATGTATACATAAATCAAAATAAAGAACCACCAGATCAAGACTTTGAGGGGTTTTTTCCCAGCCCCAACAAAACAATGTTCAGTAAACAGAGCTTGGCTATAGTGAATCAACAAGGGTTTAAACTGGTGTGCTCAAGCTCCCTTCTTTCAGCTCCATATAATGTCAGATGAATCCCCTTGCATTCTCAAGGCTTCAGTTTCCTTATCTATAAAACAAGGAATCTGAAACTTTCATTTCTTCTACAGCTTTCAGTCCAGCCACATTGGAGCAATTAAAAGTAGTTTCTTAAGGATGGAGTGATAAAATTAGACTGGATAAGTGTGGAAATAGCTGACTATAAAGGACCTCACAAGTAAAGAAGTGTTTTTTATATTAGTAGGAACATATTGCTGTTATTTATACAAAGAAAACAGCATTTCAAAAAGATCCCACTACCTGCTCATTCTGCATCCATCTGCATTGATAGATGCAACTTTGTACCTACAGGCATTTGACTTCAAATTACTCAAACTAGGTTACAGATGTCATTGTCATTCTATCTTCCTTCCATATTACTCATCCCAGTTAACATCTAATAGAGTATTTAGGGAGCATTAATTCACTGATCCTTCCCTCATCTCTTAAAACAACAGTATGCCCAATATAGGCACCAAAGACATAAAAAAGTAGAAAATATAACCCTTTCTCTAAAACCATTTAAATTATTGCTGGACATAAGAGATATTTATTGAATTTCTATCACAGTACCAAAACTATTCTGTAAGATAAATATGAATAGAGAACCATTACAAAAAATGAATACGACTAGAGCATGAGACATTCAACTAGAATCTAGAATCAACAGTCTCTCACTTCTCTTCAGTATATCCCAATATGTACGTTCAGATCACCACAGCTTGTAAATATATATTTATGCACTGGTTTCAACAGTATGCACATTAGAGAAAAAAAAATCCAAAGACAAGGAAATGGACAAAGGTTATGACTGACAGAAAATTCATCACCTCTCCTTCCTGCCTCTAGGCCATGGCACCAAGGTCTTAGAGCATTAGGTTAGCAGCATTTACTCATTTATAATGGAAAGTTAGCAGCATCGGCTGAAAGGATAGACAGAGAAGGAAATAGAACTGAATGATGGCTAAAGCCTTGGGGAATTACTGTTCACAAACAGTAAATGGGAAGAAGCAAAAGAGTCATCCAGAGGAATATTTTTTAACAAACCTAAAAAAAAGAGGGTAATATTCAATGATTTTACAAATTATCAGCTTCCTTTGGGGACCAGTTTTGATTTCATATTTTTGACAGAATATATTTGTAGCAATTTTACTCAGTCATCAACTGCTATTTCACAAATTAATACATGGCACTTGACACAAAATGCCAAAGGAAAAAGAAAAGAAAAATTACTTCTTGTGTAATGATATAATGCTTTCCAATGTTTGTAAAACACCTTTGCTACCTAACAGCATTTTGTGACTCATCTACACCCTTCACGTGCATTCTCACAACCCATCTGGGAGCTCATTAATATGGGAGCTCATTAATATGGGAGTCATGTGCACGGATCCAGCACTAATACTTGCTTAGCATCACAGCATCTACCCCACAGGAAAGAAAACATGCGTACACACACACACACACACACACACACAAGGCACTAATATAAGGCGAATGTGTTTCTAGCCAGCATATCTAAAATGTTTAGTTTAAGTAGAGTCAAATTTCATTGTAAGTCAACCCCCCAGGAAGCACTGTTTGAAATGCCAGCATTGGTTTTGGAGATTTACATAGTAAATCTCAAATGGTAGCATCCAATCTCTTAGACACTGGTCATTTAATCCTTTGGCATGGCATTCTGCTCCTATAGGGTGTCTGTCTCTATGCCCATTAAGTCCCTGCTACTCTGGGTGTCATTTACAGCCATCATTTGGGGGCTTTCCAACCATTACTTACACTAATTTCAAATATCCTGGGACTTAGTCCAATGTTAAAAATGTATTGTTTTCTAAAAGAACCTCTTAATGTGTCATCAGAAGACTAATTCTCTCTAAAAGAATAATTATCCAGCCCAGGGGCACAGAACAGAGGTTTGATTCCAAATAATAAAGCAAATTTAACTCCCCAAGCATACAAGCTGTTGCTGCTTTTGAATAAAAGCACAAATTTGGATCAAAATCCAGTTGCTAGCCTTTTTTTTATTTGACTCACTGGCTGATCAGATCTGAATTCCAATGGAAAGACAAAAGATTGCACTCAATAAGATATGGGCTTAACTTTTCTCCTTCTGATTCAGAAGAATAGCAACATTTGGTGCCCTTCTGACTTCTGCAGGGCTGACTATGTGAGAATATCAGGGCTTTAATCTTTTGTATAAGATCCTGGAAGCATTTATCTAGCCAGCAACAAAAACAAGAAATTCTAGATCTGTGACTTCAAACTTGCAAATCAAAAGCCATTTGACTGTCACACGCATTTTATATGAATAGCTCAATGTACTGAAAAACATTTTTCCACTTGATTATTCATAAATGAAGCACACATTCCAAGTCTCCTCTGCCCTTTATTAATTATACGAGCTTAATTATACACTAGGTATTTAGTTTGCAATAAGTTGTGTTTGGCGGAGGAAGGAATATTTACCTGAATTCTAAAAATGAAATACTGTGCAATTGCTCCCTGCCAACTAAAATGAATTATTTTAAATCTCTGGCAAAGAATGAAGACCTTGTCCCACCTAACATCTCTGACTCAGACTAGAAACCAGATACAGAGTTTTTAAAAGAGCTGCACTTTTGTTTTAAATACCATTTAATGTTTGAAAGTGAAAGTGTTAGTCACTCAGTCATGCCCAACTCTGCAACCCTATGGACTACAGCCCACCAGGCTCCTCTGTCCATGGAATTCTCCAGGCAAGAATATTGGAGTGGATAGTCATTCCCTTCCCCAGAGAATCTTCCCTACCCAGGGATTGAACCTGGATCTCCTGCCCTGCAAGCAGATTCTTTACCGCTGAGCCCTGATGAATGTTTGCTTTACAATAATTGTTTAGTGTTTCCTTTGTATTAGTCATTAAAGAAAATCTGCAGAGATGTCGAGAGAATAACCTGCAGCTCCCCCTATCAAACATAATCACCTCAATATTTTACTATTTCTTTCTGGTCTTTTATTTTCTATACATAGGTTGGTCTTGCTTTTTATATGGTTAAAATCACACACTGTAAATAATTTTCATCTTGCCTTTTCATTTGAAAATCTCTTAAGCATTTTTTAAATTTTCTGCTTTTCATGAGCACTATTATAAAAAGCAATATTTTTGTTATTGTTTTTCATTTACTAGGTATACCATAATTTCCACCAGAAATAAACTTTTAAATTATTTTTTAAAATACATGTTTTTAAAACTTTTCCAATTTTTCAATATATAAACTATGTATCTCAACATACTTCTGAATAACATTTTTTTCATATTTAAAATTATTCCTTAGTATAAAGTTCCCATAACAGAGTGAAAGGTAATTGTAATAGCTATTAAAACATTTCCATAAGCATTGACACATTTTCAGTGGTATACTGAAGAGTTTCATTGTATGTTTGTTAGAGACAAGAATTATCGATTTCTAAACATCTTTATTGTCACCCTGCTTGTTTAACTTATATGCAGAGTACATCATGAGAAACGCTGGGCTGGAAGAAGCACAAGCTGGAATCAAGATTGCTGGGAGAAATATCAATAACCTCAGATATGCAGATGACACCACCCTTATGGCAGACAGTGAAGAGGAACTAAAAGGCCTCTTGATGAAAGCGAAAGAGGAGAGTGAAAAAGTTGGCTTAAAACTCAACATTCAGAAAAAGATCATGGCACCCGGTCCCATCACTTCATGGGAAATAGATGGTGAAACAGTGGAAACAGTGTCAGACTTTATTTTGGGGGGCTCCAAAATCCCTGCAGATGGTGATTACAGCCATGAAATTAAAAGACACTTACTCCTTGGAAGGAAAGTTATGACCAATCCAGATAGTATATTAAAAAGCAGAGACATTACTTTGCCAACAAAGGTCCATCTAGTCAAGGCTATGGTTTTTCAGGAGTCATGTATGGATGTGAGAGTTGGACTGTGAAGAAAGCTGAGTGCTGAAGAATTGATGCTTTTGAACTGTGGTGTTAGAGAAGACTCTTGAGAGTCCCTTGGACTGCAAGGAGGTCCAACCAGTCCATCCTAAAGGAGATCAGTCCTGGCTGTTCTTTGGAAGAACTGATGCTGAGGCTGAAACTCCAATACTTTGGCCACCTCATGTGAAGAGTTGACTCATTGGAAAAGACTCTGATGCTGGGAGGGATTTGGGGGCAGGAGAAGGGGATGACAGAGGATGAGATGGCTGGATGGCATCACCAACTCGATGGACATGAGTTTGAGTAAACTCCGGGATTGGTGATGGACAGGGAGGCCTGGTGTGCTGCAATTCATGGGGTCACAAGGAGTTGGACACGACTGAGCGACTGAACTAAACTGAAACATCTTTATAATGTGGTAAGCAAGCAAGGGAAATCTTTACTGAGCTAATTTTTTTTTAAATTTCACCTTCTTCTATTCTACATTTTTCCAATGTTTTCCTCTTAAATTCAAAGAAATTAATAGTTGAGGGAAACTTTCAAAATCATCTATTCAAACCCTTTATTTAAAGATTTGGAAATTGCAGGCCAAAAATGTGAAGTGATTTGCTAGCTAGATTTGGTTTTGTTTTTAAGATATTAAACTTCAAACAGGGAGAGAAGAATGACAAGCAGTATCAGTGGTTCCAGCTGATGGGACAGGTTGAAATTGATTCATTTATAGGGATACTTTTTGTCTATAAGTTTCTGGCCATGCCAGGGCAGGAACCATTAAAATAAAAGAAGCTATTTTTCTTGGCTCCAATCAGCTCTTGTGTTATTATCAGAGTCACCTCTGTGCAGCTATTTTCAATGGCTTCATTTTCATTTCATCATGGTACCCCATTCTTCCTATCTTCTGTTAGCCCTCCCAGACTCCTGACATGCTGAGTGTCTTGGCTCGCCACATCACTATTTGAATCTTTTTTTTTTGAATCTATTTTGAATTCTCTCTTTGACTAGTGTCACAACACAATCTTGCTTAACCTGTTATCTGATTTCAACACACAACTCAGTCTTCTCTTCCATCCCACACCACCATCATCAATGAACTACAGGAATAACATAAATATACTAGATTTGTTTTTTTCCTGCCTTACCTCAGCAACTCTTTTATCTTTCTTCCAATTAACAATTATTCTCATGGTCTAACCACATATAACTCATCAGAAATCACATTAATGAAAATTAAATTTAAAAAGCCAAGTCTTTGACCATGGCTCCATCTCCTTATCTTCTTTTCCCAGTGCCGCTCCTCAATAGTGATCTCCAATTCATTGATCCCCGACCTTTATCATTTTCCATCAACCCCTTCCTAGCTTCAGTTTCCTCATTGGTCTGTCTAGATCATACGATGATATATCACAGTTAATCCTTTGCAAATAGTCATAATTAATCCTTTGAAAATATCAAGTTATTTTCCTCTCCCTGTTTATCATCCATCGTCTCAAAAACTCCAATCCTGTATAAACCTACCCATCTCATTCTCCATGTCTACACCCAAATTACTGAACACTCCTGGAAAAAATCACATAAGTAATTGATTTCATTTTAAGTTTATGGATAAAAGCCTCCCCTGTCCAGACAGCCATGCAATCTTATCATGTTTCTCTTACTAACTCATATCCTCCTTCCCCAAAACATTTCATACCTTTTATCTTTTCTTAAATCTCCAAAACCCCTTCTTCTTAGCCCAAATTTCAGCTAGTAATTTCATTTCACACTTCACTGAGAAAATAAAAGCCATCTAAATCCACAGTTACAAACCTACCTGCATCTGAACCCATTCTCTTATCATAGGTCCTTTTATTGAAGGCAAATCCATGTTATCAAATATAATCCTCTCATGTCTTCACAAGGCTTTTGTTCCTGCAATTATTTCTTTTTCCTATACCAGCCATCTCTTCTAGTCTTCTCAAATGTTTCTATCAATATGCAAATGTGGTTATGTTTTTAAAACAAAGCAAAGCAAATGAAACTAAATCTTCCTTTAGCCACACATCCTCCGCTACTGTCTGAATTTTCTGCTTATTTTTAAAAATAAATGTCTCTGGAGAGTACTCTTTTGAGAAATCAATACTTTCTTACTTTATTTAACTCATTCCAATTTGTTTTGTCTCCATCCATCAATGTTGTTCTTACCAAAGTCACCAAATGACCACCAAGTTGTTAAATCCAATGAATACTTTTCTAGCTTTTTCTAACTAAATGTCAGTCTCAAAATGTGATCAAGGGATCCCTGGAGTACTAAAAAATTTTTCAAGGGGTTTATGTTATGAAATCTATTCTTATACTAATACTGATGACATTAGAGATGATGTTAATTAATGTGATTCTAAAAACACTGTCAAATGGAATATAACAATATTTCACCAATATGTAGAAATTAGTAAACCCATATTTCCTGGGTGATGATGACATTACAAAATCATGCATGGGTGAAAACATCCATTCAAAATATAAAGTACACTGATACATTTTAACATGGCAGAGTATTAAATTTTCACTGATATGGTTTTAGATTCTATATTTCAATTAATTGTTAAGAAATTGCCACTTACCAAGTTCTATTATAGTAAGAAAGAATATCTATAATTATTATTACAGACTGCTAAAATATTACTCCCTTTTCCAACTACATTTTTTGTGAGACCATATTTTCTTCACATGCTTCAACCAAAACAACAGAACAAAACAGACTG
This sequence comes from Ovis canadensis, assembly GCF_042477335.2. NCBI lineage: Eukaryota > Metazoa > Chordata > Mammalia > Artiodactyla > Bovidae > Ovis > Ovis canadensis. The sequence goes on along the minus strand of NC_091252.1, from coordinate 32,762,999 downwards.
GTAGAGAAGCAGAACTATTAAGCCAAAAAGATTTGCAAAAACATAAACCAATGTCATCATTCTCAATATTTTTGAGAAATACAGTTTCCATAAAAGTATATTACTTATATTAATGTGAAATGGATTTATTTTTGCTGTTTTTAAAGTAATACATACTTAAATTTTTTCTGCTTTAATTTCTAATAAAGTAAATATTGATGGATACAACCCACAAAAATAGAAGCCCCTTGGGGTTCTCCATGATTTTTAGGAATGTAAAGACTTGCTGAAACCAAAATCCTGGAAAATATTCCTCCAATCTAATTTCAGTGATAACTGGCATTCTCTCCCTCCTAATATAATTTTCCTCTTTGCTTTTATAATACCATGATCTAATTTTCCACTTCCCTGACTTATACATATATGTGTGTGTGTGTATGTGTGTGTGTATACACACACACACAATCCTCCTGTTCACCCATTCTCTAAATCATAGAGCGGTTTGGAACTCTATGCTAGATTGTCTGTCTTCTCTTTCTACATTCCCCTTTCTCCAAGATCTCATGTACTACTATGACTTTAAATCCCATCTCTATAAGGATAATTCCCAAATTTTCATATTCACTGCACTATTCTCCAACTTTTCCTCTGAGCTCCAGAGTTTATAGACCACCACACATGGTATTTCAAATTGAACATTTCTAAACTATCATGTTGAAAACTTTATACTCAATTTTACCTTCCCAAAACAGTTCTCTTCTGAATTTCCCACATAAAGATCTCAGATTAAAGACCTGAGGATCATCCTTGAATTTTCTTTCCTATTTTCTCAACATCCAGTCTAATAACAAATGCTGATTTTTCTTCCACTGAAATACAACAAAGCACCTTCTCCACTTCTTCCTATTTTCATTGCTACTAATTCAAGCATAATCCTTTCTGTTCACCAGATTCTGTCTCTTGCCAGACCCAATTCATTCTTTAGAATGATCATTCTTCTATTATTCTCTATGTGGTGGTTTAGTCGCTAAGTCACATCCGACTCTTGCGATCCCATCAACTGTAGCCTCCCAGGTTCCTCTGTCCATAGGATTCTCCAGGCAAGAATACTGGAGTGAGTTGCCATTTCCTTCTCCAGAGGATCTTCCCGACCCAGAATCGATCCAGATCTCCTGCATTACCGGGAGATTCTTTACCAACTGAGCTATTAGGGAAGTCCATTATTCTCTATAATAGCACCTTTTTAATTCCCTTTGTGCATTTGAAAATTATAACAGTTTTGTGGCTTTATACAGTTCTTCTGTTATCTATCTTCGCAACACTGCGAGTTCTATGAGGACAAGGATCTTATCTGTTTTTATTCACTGCTCTCCTGTTTTTGTTCACTGTTCTTTCTGAAGTATTTAATATGGTGTGTGCCTCTAAATATTGGTTGATCTTAACCATCAGTCCACAGTGCCTGGGAAATTTCCCATGGTGGTTTTAACTGTGTCCACTTAGATGAGCTGGAACTATATGTCCTGGAATTCCATTTGCTATGTAGTTCTAAGTTTGGTTTGATTACTGGAGAAATTTAGATTTCAAAGGCAGAAGTGAAACAGTAACCATCATGCTCTGAAATGCATAGAGTGGGAGGCACCAGAGCAGAGGGCTCACATTATCATGACCTAATGGCCCACCTTGACACCACCGTGACACCTGACCTCTGCAGAGACTTCTCAAAGTCTTGTATATCCAACAGAAAGTTCTAGATATTCCTGCCAGTCACCTGCATCACTGAGGTCCACTGAGGTGGTAAGAAATAGATATTTCTTTTGCCTTTATGCCCTCCTCCACTTCACATTCAGCTCTTCCACTGGACCACCAGCCCTGCAGACCTATAGCTACCTCAAGCTGTATTCAGAGATACTAGCTTTCCACAGATTTCTTTACTAGTTCACTCAATTTCATAATGTCTAGACCCTATGACGGAGAAGGCAATGGCACCCCACTCCAGTACCCTTGCCTGGAAAATCCCATGAACGGAGGAGCCTGGTGGGCTGCAGTCCATGGGGTCACTAAGAGTCGGACATGACTGACTGACTTCCCTTTCACTTTTCACTTTCATGCACTGGAGAAGGAAATGGCAACCCACTCCAGTGTTCTTGCCTGGAGAATCCCAGGGACGTGAGAGCCTGGTGGGCTGCTGTCTATTGGGTTGCGCAGAGTCGGACACAGCTGAAGCGACTTAGCAGCAGCAGCAGCAGACGCTATGATAAATTATTTTTTCTATATCAAAAATGTTCTACTTCTTGTATTGAACCCTAGCTGATACTTCCCTCCCCCCACCCAATGAAACAAATAATTTCATTTAGCCCAACTAGTCTTTATTACTATCATCAAGACACTGAAATAAATAGAAAATTGCAGAAAGAAAAAAATCTCACAAATCTCTCTTTATCAAGTACACATTTTCCAAGGCCCTTGAGAGTTTCCCTAACCTTAGAGTAGAAATAAAGATAAGATCCCAAAATTGAAGCATGAAGGTTAAGCTCCTTTTATCACCAGAACCCAAGGATTTTTAAATGTTTTCTGACAAGCTGAAAATTCAGGAATTTTGTTTGTTTTTACCAAAACTGTAAAATTGGCCTATGTTACAATGTGTGTAAGCATAATAACAATGCAAGTCACATAGAAACCAGTAAGGAAAGAGCACCCATTTGTATTATTTCACTAGTTTTCTGAAACACTCTTATCAGAATTGCAAAAAGAACTCAAAATCTGAAGCGCAATCGGATAACTTTTAAAGCCTACCAGACTCATGCTCTGAAATAACCATTTCATATCCATGTAAGAAATTTTATGCTAGAGTTTTAAGTTTGGCAATCAATCAGTACATATAAGCAAGCCTATAAGCCTTTGCTGCTCATTCTAAGAAAGACTTGTTCTCCAAGTTCAAGTTTCCTGCCAACTACAGACAACAGCACTAATTATTTTCCTTCCATATTCAATCAGTGTATGTGGATAAGCCTAGGCCTCGCTGACAGAGTTGTAAATTTGCAGGTTGTTAAGATTAAATAGAGGGACCCTGCTAGTGATGCTCTATTTGTGGCTCAGATATTCTCACAGAGATGAAAGAGATCTGGGGCTCAGGGCCCAGTTCAGTCCTTTTAGATCTTACTACAGAACTACTCACTGTGATTTCAGGGAAATTTAATAACTGTATTCCTAGAAATAATATCAAGTTTAACATCTTCCTGATATATCAATATCCACCTAAACGTAGATTCACAAATGACCACCAGGAGGGAAAGCATGGTAGGCAGAATGCTGGCCCCTCAAATTACCCCTGGTCAAATCCCCAGAACCTATGAACACCTTATATAACATGGCAAAAGGGACTGTATGGCTATATTAAGGACTCTGTGATTCTCTGATTGTCCAGGCGGGTCCAGCGTAATCACTAGAGTCCTTGTAAAACAGAAGGAGTTCCAGAATGAGAAAGGAGATATGACAATAGAAGCAGAGGTTGCTGGCTTTGAAGGAGGAGAAATCCAGGCTGTGTCTGGAAGCTGGGGAAGGCAACATACAGATTCTCTCCTAGAGGCTTCAGAACAAAATAGAAACAGTCCAGCCGATATCTTGACATTACCCTCCTGAGACTGACCTTGGTCTTCTGCCTTACATGACTGTGAAGATGCTAACTTTGGGTTGTTTTAAGGCACTGATTTGTGGTCATTTGTGGAAGTAGCAGTAGGAAACAAACAGATAAGCGTTCTACAATCCAAACCCCTGGGGTTCTTAGAATCCAAACCCCTGCCTCTTTTCCAAAGGCAATCAGAGACAGGTAAGGCTACAGCCTGCCTCTGCCCACAGCTTCTGTTTATCATGTTTCAAGGGGCAAAGTCTGACATGCAATCTACTCCAATTGGAAAATAATAATAAAAGCCTGCAGAAGGATGAATGTAGTGACTTTTTAGAACTTAATCTGCCAGATTCATCAGATTAGAAACTGTGATGCGTTCTGGCCTCTGCAGTGCAAGCGAGACTTGCTCATTCCTCACCCCGCATGGTAGTCAAGGACCACCAAACAAATGGCAAAGTTCTGCTTATAGGACTTCTCTGAACTGGTTTCTCTTATACTGTGTAATATTCTTCAGTGTGTGTGTGAATAAAGAGTAAAAGTATTTACTACTGGTTATCTGCACATGGTTCCACAGAATTTCACTTAAGATATCATTCTATTTGACATGTGTTTTCAAAAGACACAAAAGGGAAAATCATGATAATTAGAAAATACTGATAGCCAAACCATGAAGAACCAGTTAATTCTATTACAGGAATTCAGCATTGTTCAATTATTTTAAAGTGCAACAGATGATTTATCAAAATGGAAAAATATTCATGAACTATTAGAGAATGAAAAAGCATGTAGAATATAGAACTTTTATAATCTTTATAATATATATGATTAGAAAAATACTGAGAAAATATACATTGAAATAGTGACTTTAGTTCTTGGAGGATACCTGGAGACTATTATGGATTATTTTCTTACACTTTCATCTGTTTCTCAAACATGCTAAATTTGTTATTTTTGTCATTAGAAAAAATATATTTTTAAAAATTAAAACTCTTAGAACATGTCTGGGAAGCCCAGGGTAATCTACCCAGTGCTACACTGTGGGGCTTATCCTCTGCTTCTCCTAAGCACAGTTCTGTAGGCTCCTAGCTCAGGCTCTCTCTGGGCAGATTCATCAGGCCTGTCGTGTAGGGCTGCTTTTCCATAGTGCTGCCTAATCAGAGCTGATAATGCTGGGACTCCACTTATGGTGCCAGTATTTCAGTAGATGGAGTCTAGTTATTTCATCCTAAAGTGGCTTAACAGTAATAGCAATAATAATAATGATAACAACAGAAGCAAGGGTGTCTTTTATTAAGCACCCCCTATTTGTCAAGCACTGTACCCGGCCCTTTACTTACATTGCCCTACGTTATGACAACTCCATAATCTAAAAATATCTCATTCTGATATAGAAAGAAACCAAAACTGAGATTCTAAAGTATTTTGCCAAGACAGGATATGGCAGATAATGCTCTCACCCCAAACTCTGACTTGACTTCTGGAATTTTTAACTACTATGTTACTAGTGTGTGCACATGTGAATGTGAGTGTTTACGTAGTGGTCCACTTAACAATCGAGTACTTACAATGTGCTATGCTCTGTACTTTGTATAACCAAATGAAGGGACTTGCATTCTCCCTACCTTGTTGATGTAGGAACTGAAGCTCTAAGAGTTTAATTTATCTGGCTGAGGTCACCCAGATGGCAAAGAACAGAACTGTTTAGCCAGGTTTGCTGATTCCATCGGTCACTCTTCCTCACTGTGCTCCCCTCCATCCCTGAGAACATATATTCCCCTTTCTCTATCACAGAGGCTCTGGCCTCTGTTTTTCTAGTACTAACAGTTTAGATTCCAGGCTGCCCAGGCCTAGCAGAGATAAAGCAACCCCTGTTCCTGACTCAAGGTTCACTGTTCTGTGGCTTGTCTCCAGGACCTAGCCTCCTGTGTCTGAACTCCCTGAGACCACGACTTTCCTACCTTCCTGGTACCTACCCTGCCTGACTGACTCCCCCAGAATAAACCTCCCCAGGTGGGCCTGAATAGGTCGCCACATGCCAGTCCTGTTTGCTCATCAGAGTTTAGCTTCTGACTCTTTGAATGGAGTTCCTGGCAGAACTTTCCTAATTGGCCAAGTTCTTACCCCATCCCCTGCTGCAGAGTCCTGCCTATCCACTACAGCCTTTTCTATGAAAGTGAAAGTCACTCAGTTTTGTTGGACTCTTTGCAACCCCATGGACTGTACAGTCCATGGAATTTACTATTCACCAAGCCAGAATACTGGAGTGAGTAGCCTTTCCCTTCTCCAGGGGATCTTCCCAACCCAGGGATCAAACCCACATTTCTTGCATTTCAGGCGGATTCTTTACCAGCTGGGCCACAAGGGAAGCCCAAGAATACCAGAGTGGACAGCCAATCCCTTCTCCAGAGGATCTTCTAGACCCAGGAATCGAACCGGGGTTTTCTGCATTGCAGGCGGATTCTTACCAACTGAGCTATCAGGGAAGCCATTTCCTATGATAAGGTGCTATAACATGAAAGCAGTCTAAAATTTTCTGCTATTTAAAAATACCATGCTGGCCACTTACAGGAAAACCTAAACAAATGAAGACCACATATATCAAAAATACAAATGGAATATACAAACTGTGATCCAGACAAAAAATTATCATGGAGACATCATGATGGTCTCTCATGCAAGCACATTATGCAGAATATCAATGCCGCCCAAGTTGATGAATGACCCAGCACAGCACAAATGGCAAATTGCCATCTGAATGTCAAAATCTCAGGTTCCAAGGCAGAAACTATTATCTCTCTAACAAGTCTGAAGGACCTCAGAGCTGCATATCAGACTCTTGAGTAAGCCATCACCCCACTGTTTCAGGCTCACAAAGGGCCTCAAGGTTCTTGCCTCACCGAGCGTGAAATATTTCACTGATTACCACTTTGTGACAGATTTAACATTTCTAATGTAACATCTAATACACAAGATGAATTTTCCACTTCCAAATTCACTAATAGAATCAGAGAGTCCTGGCCCTGCAGGGCTCGAAGAGGTCATCCAATCCATCCCTCAGCCTTCAGGCAGGCCCACACTTACCCTCTCAGATGTGAAAATCTCCCTGGTTTTAGAAGGCCTTTCAGCCAGGATGGTTTAACAAATTTCCTCCATGCCCATGAAATGTTAACACCTCTCACTGGCAGGAAATTTTTTCTTGCCTTTAACCTAAAGCCCTTATGCTGCCTTCTCAGCACATTGCAATGAAACTACATGTACTCTTTTATTTTACAGTTTTCAGTACTCATTTCTTACAGAGCAGCAATTGATACATTTTATTATAATTATCTATCTTCTCAGTAGACTGCTAACCCTGGAATTCAGGGATTGGATCTTATTGATGCAAGTTTCTAGCAAGATCCTAAAGCTACTATATGTAGCCCTTCTATATGTTAGCTCCCTTCTATATGCCAGCTCCCTTCCTTAGCTGTTTTACAGAACTTAGGATATTAGTCATAATTCCCTTTTTAGTTTTTTGTCTGACACTATCTTCTCCACTAGGTGCTGTCAGAACAAGAGAAAGGAATGGGAATATACACCAAAAGTATTAACAAAACCCAAGTCTATTTTGAAGCTCTTAGAGAAACCTTTCTACTTATGGGCTATGCAACAAATTCTGTGAGCAGTTTCCTTTAGTGAGCCCTCGGAAGGACTCTCAAAAAAGCTCACAGGGCAGGATTTGCACAGCTTCCATCACAGATCCATCAACAGTGCTCACCTATCACATACTCTCACAGGTGAATGTGACGTGGGCCCCCTGTCAGGCAGCTGCAACAGGCTATTGATTAAAATAGAGCTAAAGTTTTTTAAAATCTATTTTTTGACCATTTGCTTCTGACTTAAAATTGGGCATTCTGGCTAAAGCAACCAAACTGATTTAGGCAGTTAAGTTTCCAAGTTACCATATAGTAAGCAAATTTTACTGGTCCTTCTTCTAGGATGTCATGCCATTCTAAAACTGACTCAGATAACTTAATCATTTCTTGTAGGTTAACTATATTAAAACTTAAAGGAAAAAAAGCCAGATATCCACATAGAGGAAGGGAGACAGGGACACATACAGCAACAAGACTGAGATAATTACTGTCACTGAGGAATAAATTTAGCTTTTTAGGAAGTCAAAACAAAAAGTCATAAGTTTAGAATTTCTAGGCAATGGATAAACTGCTCCTGCTGCTGCTTGGTCGCTTCAGTCGTGTCCGACTCTGTGCAATCCCATAGATGGCAGCCCACCAGGTTCCTCTGTCCTTGGGATTCTCCAGGCAAGAATACTGGAGTGGGTTGCCATTTCCTTCTCCAATGGATAAACTAAATCACATTAATTAATGAAAGAAATCCTAAAAGTACATCTTAGAAGCAAATATTCCCCAGAATTAATTTATAAGAAGATCTTATAGGATGATTTCTTATTTTTAAAAATGAATAAAATATTAAGATAATATTTTCAACAACTCGTCTCTAGAAGCTGTAGAAATATGCTTCAAATTATCATTTCATACACTGACTCTCAGCAAAGGACAACAAAAACCATTGCATTAAAAACACTGGATTTGGTAATCATATCTTAGATATTAATACAATACCGAAAGCATGGTCCATGAAATAATAATTAATATGTTGAGATCCATTAAAATGAAAAATGGCTGCTCTGCCAAAGACACTGATAAGAGAACGAGAAGACAAACCCCAGACTAGAAACAATATTTGCAAACCACATATCTGATAAAGGACTAGTATTTAAAATACAGTGAACTTGTAAAACTCAATAGTAAAAAAAATTACCTGATTAAAAAAAGAACAAAAGATCTGGACACCTTACAAAGAAGATATACAGATAAAAATAAGCATATGAAAAGATGCTCTACCTTATAAGTCATTAGGAAAATGCAAATTAAAACAATAATGAAATATCACTACACATCTATTGGGTGGCTGAAATCTAAAACTGACAATATCAAATGCTGACAAGGATGTGGAGCAACAGAACTCTTATTCATTACTGGTAGGAATACAAAATGGTACAGCCACTTTGAAGACAGCTTGGCAGTTTCTTACAAAACTAAACATACTCTCACCACATAATCCAGCATTCATACTCCTTTGTCCAAATGAGCTGGTAATTTAGACCAAAAAACCCACACATGAATGTTTTCATCATCTTTATTGATAATTGCTAAGACTTGGAAAGAATAAAGACATCCTTCAGTAAGTGAAGGGCAAACTATGGTACTACATACAATAGAACAATATTAAGTCAAATAATAAATAAATAAAAGCACAAAAATACAAGGAGGCATCTTAATTCAACAGAGCAAAGTTAAAACTTTTCTACTCTCTTTTTCCCAGCTCTTTAAATATTCATGTCTGGTCTCTCTCAGTTCAGTTCAGTCGCTCAGTTGTGTCCTACTGTTTGTGACCCCATGGACTGCAGCACATCAGGCTTCCCTGTCCATCACCAACTCCTGCAGCTTGCTCAAACTCATGTCTATTGAGTCGGCGGTGCCATCCAACCATCTCATCTCGCTAATTAAAAGTGAAAGTCGCTCAGTCATGTCCGACTCTTTGAGACCCCATGGACCATACAGTCCATGGAATTCTCCAGGCCAGAATACTAGAGTAGGTAGCCTTTCCCTTCTCCAGGAGATCTTCCCAACCCAGGTCTCCCACACTGCAGGCACATTCTTCACTAGCTGTGCCACCAGGGAAGCCCAAGAATACTAGAGTGGGTAGCCTATCCCTTCTGTAGCAGATCTTCCCGATCCAGGAATCGAGCCGGGGTCTCCTGCATCACAGGCAGGTTCTTTACCAACTGAGCTATGAGGGAAGTCTGTCTCTCTAATTGGTCTCTCTAATTAATCCCTATTACTCTTCATACATATTAAACACTATCCATCAGTTTTTTCCTCCTACTTTGATCCTTTTCTTGCACATGAGCATTCTGCCTTATCTCATACACTCTATTTAACTAACACAAACCTCACCCATTTCACCACCTCCAAAATCAACTAACAACAAAACCACAAAGAAAAAGAAAAAAGTCTCTGCTCTTCTTTCTCATAGCTGCCCTCACAAGGTAGGTTAATGTTATCATATCTGTCTAAAGTAGAAGCTTTGAGGGTATTATTATTGCTGTTATTGTCATTATTATCTCTTTCACAACCGTCACACCCCATCAGCCATCAAGTCTGTTTTCAAAATTCCCTGTTCCCTCCTTTTCACTTGTGTAGCCTTAACACAGATCTTTACCATCTCTTGCCAGGGCCATGGCAACTGTATCATTACTTATACTCAAATTTCAGATGTCTTTGTAAATATTAGTATCTGGTCAATTCCCTGCATATCCTTTTTCTTTGGCTTTTTGCTACATGGTCCAAAACATTGTACTATACTGCGTGAGGATTTTCATAGTCAGCTTCTAAAATGTCTCTTTGATCTCATGATGTAGGATTCCATGTCATGCAACTCAGGCTCTGGTCACATTCTATCCTCTCTACTTGAAATGCCTTTCTTTTTTTCTTTCTCAGGAAAATTTCTACTTTCAGTTTAATGACTCAAATGCTAACTACTATATGAATCCTCTCCCCTTCCTTGCAAAGTTTTAGTTGGTCCTCCTTGGTACTTCCACTCCACTCTGCACATACCTCTTTTATTGCTTGGTACAGTCTGTATTGTCATTTTATTTCACTGATTGACTTCTCACAATAGAATGAGGAAGTCCTTGAATACTATATCGTTTATAATTTTGAATCTTCCTACCTAATGTAGTATCTTATAAACCTATTCCCTCAAACAATGTCTGTTGATAAACACCTAAATAATATCATCATTATAAAGTAAACTAATTTTTTCCTGTTTGTTCTGCCAGAAAGGCATGGATCCAGTTCATCTAACATTCAACAAAGTTGTTTAGTTGTGTATTTAGCACATGACAGACTCAGGCAAAGTCATTTTTACTCTGGTTAAAATTGAATCGCATTTCCACTCATACAAATTCCATCAATAATTGAGGATCAGAGTTAAAATAAAGTTATAATTCATTTTATAACAAAATCATGGACCTTGGAGCATAGACACTTTCTGTGGAATCAGCAGTCCATACCAGATCAATAAATGCATAAAAATTCTTATGTTGTTCTTAATTGACTTAGAAAGATAAAAATGGCATAACAATGTTCAACAGGAGAACTGATATACTTAAAATGTTCTTATTCCACATGAAAAAATATGAGATTGAAAGACCAAGTCTGGTAAACTGGTAAAATTTGATGTCTAAAAAAATAATGGGTTACTAATTTTGTGAAAGGGTTATTTTTTCTGAAATTGTAATAAACTTCTCCTTCAATGCCATCCCTCACAGACAAATGCTTTGTCTCAGTCATTGTTAAAGGTCAGGGCTGATGAAGGGGCATGGAACATATGAGGGGCTTAATGAAGGTTTATTGAGTACATAAATGAAACAAAAGTAAAAGTAATTACACTATATATAAGTAAATATGTATCTTTCAAATTAGGGTGTCAATATTTTTGGTCCCCAGAGATCTTCTGAGGTAGCTTTTCTCACTTTCTTATTTTTCAATAATACACTCAACAAATATTAAGTCTCATAAGCTGAGTGAAATAAGACAGTAACTAAACAAGAAAAACTGTATAATTCTGCTTATATGAGGTACCCAGAAGTAGTCAAAATCAGAGACACAGAATAGCATGTAATTCCAGGGGCTGGGGAGAGCAGCTGTCAGAAGTTATTTTTTAATGGGTACAGAGTTTCAGTTTTATAAGATGGAAGAGATCTAGAAATGGATGGTAGTGATGAAAGCATATTATAAATGTATTTAATACCACCAATGCCAAAAAAAAGGCAATGCCAAAGCATGCTCAAACTACCTCACAATTGCACTCATCTCACACACTAGTAAAGTAATGCTCAAAATTCTCCAAGCCAGGCTTCAACAATACACGAACCGTGAACTTCCAAATGTTCAAGCTGGTTTTAGAAAAGGCAGAGGAACCAGAGATCAAATTGCCAACATCTGCTGGATCATCAAAAAAGCAAGAGGATTTCAGAAAAACATCTATTTCTGCTTTATTGACTAACCCAAAGTCTTTGACTGTGTAGATCACAATAAACTGTGGAAAATTCTGAAAGAGATGGGAATACCAGACCACCTGACCTGCCTCTTGAGAAACCTATATGTAGGTCAGGAACCAACAGTTAGAACTGGACATGGAACAACAGACCAGTTCCAAATGGAACAACAGACTGGTTCCAAATAGGAAAAGGAGTATGTCAAGGTTGCATATTATCATCCTGCTTATTTAACTTCTATGCAGAGTACATCATGAGAAATGCTGGACTGGAAGAAGCACAAGCTGGAATCAAGATTGCTGGGAGAAATATCAATAATCTCATATATGCAGATGATACCACCCTTATGGCAGAAAGTGAAGAGGAACTAAAAAGCCTCTTGATGAAAGTGAAAGAGGAAAGTGAAAAAGTTGGCTTCAAGCTCAACATTCAGAAAAACAAGATCATGGCATCTGGTCCCATCACTTCATGGGAAATAGATGGGGAAACAGTGGAAACAGTGTCAGATTTTATTTTTCTAGGCTCCAAAATCCCTGCAGATGGTGATTGCAACCATGAAAGTAAAAGACGCTTACTCCTTGGAAGCAAACTTATGACCAACCTAGACAGCATATTCAAAAGCAGAGACATTACTTTGCCAACAAAGGTCTGTCTAGTCAAGGCTATGATTTCTCCAGTGGTCATGTATGGATGTGAGAGTTGGACTGTGAAGAAAGATGAGAGCCAAAGATTTGGTGCTTTTGAACTGTGGTGTTGGAGAAGACTCCTGAGAGTCCCTTGGACTGCAAGGAGGTCCAAAAGGAGATCAGTCCTGGATGTTCATTGGAGGGACTGATGCTGAAGCTGAAACTCCAATACTTTGGCCACCTCAATGTGAAGAGTTGACTCATTGGAAAAGACTCTGATGCTGGGAGGGATTGGGGGCAGGAGGAGAAGGGGACGACCGAGGATGAGATGGCTGAATGGCATCACCGACTCAATGGACATGAGTTTGGGTAAACTCCGGGAGTTGGTGATGGACAGGGAGGCCTGGTGTGCTGCGATTCATGGGGTCGCAAAGAGTCAGACACGACTGAGCGACTGAACTGAACTGAATACCACCAAACGGTATATTTAAATGCTTAGGATGGTAAATTAAATATTTGTGTATTTATCAGAATTTTTTAAAAAGAGTACATTTAAATACCTATACGCAGCTTTGGGAAACAAAGAAAACAAGTCCTAGTCTTAAAAAAAAAAAAAACTAACACAAACTGGTAAGGAAAAAAAAAGAAGATGAATGCCTGAGATATGGAGCATTTTCTAACATGTTTTAGAAAACACTAGCATCTGAGATGCTACCCAAAACAAAGTGGTCAGCAGGCTGCGACACCAGCCAGTTACGGTCTCTGAAACAGCATGCAGCAGAGAAATACATTTAACTCAAAATCTCCCAAGCTTATCTGATGAAATTATTTCCTTTGTATAACAACTATTGATACACCAGCTTCACAGGATACGCTTTAGGAAGTGAGATATTCAAAAGTTCTATAAGTCAATCTATGTCTGACGCAGGATACAGCATGCTTGGGGCTGGTGCATGGGGATGACCCAGAGAGATGTTATGGGGTGGGAGGGGGGTTCATGTTTGGGAACGCATGTAAGAATTAAAGATTTTAAAATTTAAAAAATAAAAAACTAAAAAAAAAAAAAAAAGTTCTATAAGTCAGGAGATCTCATGAAAGTAGAGACGACAGAGGAGGAGCCTCTAACTCTACCTGGTGGAGCCGGAGGCAGAGGACAGGGTAGGAATGAACAAGGCACTACACAGTAGAGAAAACTTCCATATGAAATTCTAGGATGAGAAAAACCAATACCCATTAAGTCTAAAGAAACAATTCATACAGTCATCAAGGTCAATTGTGTTTCCTAGGCATGCTTTTCAGTTTTTGAAATTGAGGAACGTCACGCTGTACAAGAATGTGAAAAGATCTGGAATGCAGTTTCAGTTCCACCTAGAGATAGTTTCGTTCTCTGATAACCCTCACAAAGTAGTTCCAATAATCAAACTTTTGCCCTGTCTCTGAGAAGTGAACACTTAGAAGTTTGAGGATGTAAATCCTGTTTCATCACATATCCCTGAACGTGTTGTGGTAATTCTATTCATATCTTAAGAGGATTTTGACTTGCTTGTAATGATGGTGCCTTCCCCAACACTTTCCATCCAAATTCTGCCCTGGGGTCTGCTGTTCAGCCCCATTCACGCTCAACCCTGCCTCCTACAAAGGGCCATATCTACCTGCCTAGATGGACATTTGGTCCCTTTTGCACGTAGACTCTTGCTTTGTTCCAATTATGTATGATGATACTCTGTTTGATGCTTACAGGTCTCCCTAAAGCACAGAATAAAATTGCTGTCTATTCCTTTGTCATGAAGAGTCCAGGTTGAGAACAACTCATAACCTCAACTGTCCATGCCCATACTAACTCCAGCTCCCACCTCTCTACCCATTTAGCAGGCTTACAAATACAACCTGCTTTCTTTTACCTTTTAAAGCTTTTTAGCCCCAAATATGGGCTTCCCAGGTGGTGCTAGTGGTAAAGAACCTGCCTGCCAATGCAGGAAACTTAAGAGAGGCAGGTTTGATCCCTGGGTCAGGAAGATCCCCTGGAGGAGGGCATGGCAACCCACTCCAGTATTCTTGCCCAGAGAATCCCATGGACAGAAGGGCCTGGCAGGCTACAGTCCATAGGGTTGCAAGAATCGGACACAACTGAAGCAACATAGCCTGCATGCACACATACCAAATATACCATTAGAGAGTTCTTTGGCCCTCTCACAGACTGCCTGGGAAGAGGGACACTGTCTTCCAAGCTTGCCTTCCCTTGCTGAATTCTGAGAATATGTCTTCTCTGTTTTTCTAGGATTTTATTGTTAACTGCTATGAGGATATTGATGGACAAGTGAAAAAGAATAAGCATGGAAGAGGGACAATGTTTTAAAAATTCTTACAAAATTCTTAAAGTCATAGTATTGATCTGTAGATAACGAGGCCACTTACGCATACTTCATATAGACCATCTGCACACATTCTCAGAAAATAAGCACATACCCTACATACCCTGAAGTCAAATCTATGTAAACAACTGGACTAATGACAATAAACGAACACAGGTTATCAATAAAATATAGCCATTAAAAGGTAAAATAATATTAAATCTTCTGTTTCAATGGAGATGTGTAAAGTCTGAGTGTTCAGAAAAACCAGAGAACATTTCTTACAAAAGTTAAAGGAAAAAACTCAAACCAAGCTACTTTAAAAGTGTTCATGTGTATGTCATGAATATAGACATCTACCTCTCCATCTGTGTGCATGCATATCCTATTGCAAAGCAAGATTAAGATCTGGAGAAAGACTTTCATCAGATGTGGCTTGGAATTCAGAATTTATCCCTCTGATACTATCTAAAAAAGAAGAGTAAACTCACATTTGTTTCCTGCAAGGCTAGATCTGTATAAGGAAGAGAAGCAAGAAGAAGCCTTGAATGTGATAAAATTTATCCTCTAAAAGTCAAGTGCTGAAGAATTGATGCTTTTGAACTGTGGTGTTGGAGAAGACTCTTGAGAGTCCCTTGGACTGCAAGGAGAGCCAACCAGTCCATCCTAAAGGAAATCAGTCCTGGGTGTTCATTGGAAGGACTGATATTGAAGCTGAAACTCCAATACTTTGGCCACCTGATTTGAAGAGATGACTCATTGGAAAAGACCCTGATGCTGGGAAAGATTGAGGGCAGGAGGAGAAGGGGACGACAGAGGATGAGATGGTTGGATGGCATCACCGACTCAATGGACATGGGTTTGGGTGGACTCCAGGAATTGGTGATGGACAGGGAGGCCTGACCTGCTGCGGTTTATGGGGTCGCAAAGAGTTGGACACGACTGAGCAACTGAACTGACCTGAAAAGTCAAGACTTCAGTAAACCTATAATTTTGAATCTCCTATTCCAGGAAAAATCTTAGTCATTAGAAGGCATGTTCCAGAATGCTCTCAGCATCCAGTTAAATCCAACCATTTGCCTTTGGACACTCAGGGTTAAATCATTCATTTCTGATTTTCTAATATTAGTAGTGCTGAACAGAGCTAGTTTATCTGGACAAGTTCTTAGGGACAGAATTTATGGATTTCATATTATACCAGGCCTTCTGGTGAAAGAATGACTTCAATAAGGAGTCAGTCCATGAGGAAAAATAAATATTATATAAACCAACGGTTTGAGTAAGATTTCATAGGAGTGCAGACTGTCAAAATCATCTTGAAGCTGTGGGACATCAAAGAAGAGATCTATGTAATAGGAGGTAGGATGGGCAAGTAATCACACTAACAAGCTGGACAGTATATAGCTTTACAAAGGAATTGAAGAGGACAAAATGTCTCAGCGTTCTCAAACAACTAAATCCTGAACTGAAAATTAGATTTGGGAACAGATTATTTAAGAATATTTATTAATGAAAATGTTCCCAAGTTGAAAGAATTCATGTTAAGATTGATTTGCACATGCAAACCAGCATGTGAAACCTATAGGAGACAGAGCTTCCTCACTGGGGTCCCTGTACTCATAAGACTGCTGCCAGGGAGCCAGGATACAGCCCAGAATGGATGCAAGCTCTGTATCCATAAGGGTTTCCTGGGGTTCACGTGCTTTATCTTTGTACTTTACACACACTTCATTCCAAAATAATATGCTGGGTATAAATTTGAGAATTTAGATAAATTTTCTTTTTTCCTTAGAGATAAAATGAATATTTGTTGTTGCTTAGTCGCTAAGTCGTGTCGAATTCTTTGTGACCCCTTGGATGGTAGCCCACCAGGCTCCTCTGTCCATGGGATTTCCCACTCAAGAACACTAGAGTTAGTTGCCATTTCCTTCTCCAGGGGATCCTCCCAACCTAGGGATCAAACCTCCAAGTCTTTTGCATTGGCAGGCAGATTCTTTAGCACTGAGCGACCAGGGAAGCTCGGAATGAATATGAGAATACCCTGAAGTGAAGTGAAGTCACTCAGTCGTGTCCGACTCTTTGTGACCTCACTGACTGTAGCCTACCAGGCTTCTCCATCCATGGAATTTTCCAGGCAAGAGTGCTGGAGTGGGTTGCCATTTCCTTCTCCAGGAGATCTTCCCAACCTAGGGATCAAACCTGGATCTCCAGCATTGCAGGCACACGCTTTACCCTCTGAGCCACCATATAAATAGTTGAGAATACTCTAAAAAGGATATATTTCAAACTCTTAACTGATAAAATCTAAATCCATCTGATAGGTTTTATCTTAGAAATAAGTTAAATGTGGGGAAAAAAATGTAACAGCTTAGTAATGGATCACCTACTATTCTGCTCTTAAAGGAATTTTGCCTGAAGACTGCCCTGGAGCCACCTTGGAGACTGTGGACATGTGACGCCAGGTACAGGTTCTGGGGTACCCTCCAAAAAAAAACATATACTAGCCCTTTTAGAGTGAAACTTCCTACTTGTTTCCTTTCAGGTTCATAACACAAGATGTTTGACCAATACAAAGAGGATCTACAGAGATCAGTCTTATCACTTTGCTAAATTTTGCATAGATAAACACCAGAAATATGACAATAACACCATTATTGTAATTTTGCAAAGATGTCTCCTGACATTTTATTTCTAGGAAGAGGGTAGAAGAAAACAGGTTAGGAAACAAAACTATTAAAAGGTGTTATTATTCAGATGTCAAATAAGACAGCTTCTCAAGGTTTGTAAATGATTAAGAGATAACCTTATAATTCTGCAATGAAAACTGTATACAGTGATGCCTAGAAAAAGAGAAAGGCAATTACTTTATTGTCAAGCAGAGTTTATAGAGTAGCAGGACGGGAAGCTGTGTTGATTATTATGTGCTAACACAGCTCTTTAGGGAATTTCTCTCACTCACTATGCCATTTTATAATGGCTATTTAAGAAATTAATAGGCTTAATTCAACTAAGCAAATAGTAAATAGCAATGATGATCATAATAGCAACAAATTTTTAAAAGATTAAAACAGAACTCCTTAGCACGGGAATACAGTTCTCGCTTCTGTTTATCTCTGACTCTTAACCACAAGCCTGTGTCGCTGTCACCTGACCTCCCATCCTGCTCTTGTCAGCCCCTTGCCAGTTTTATAACAGAGGACTTCAAGGACCTGAAACCCGTCCCTTTGAAATGCAATCATGTAGGAAGACAGACCCCTTATCTCCCAGTCTCTGTGGGAGAATAAGAGCCTGACTCAGATAAGTGCCAATCAGCAAAGACAGATATCCCATTCACATTGACAACCTCCTCCTAACATCCTCCAGGTCTTTTCCGTTAGCTGACACCAGTGCTCAAAAACTCTCTGCCTTTTGTTTCAATGGAGTTGAGTTCAGTCTCTCTCCCTTATTTCAATAGTCGTGACCCCTA